>NC_089802.1:38253933-38338319 GCF_029633855.1 Hoplias malabaricus | reverse complement strand
AGAGCTGTAAAGAAAGACAAAGTAGGACAAGATAGAACACTGAATAAAGGAGACCATGAATGTAGGCCCAACACCTGACATCCTGAAGTCAGAGATCTACACAAAACACTCAGAACTACTAGACAAATTCCTACACCTATAAGGAGTTCCATATCTGAGCTGGATGCACAACCATTGTATTCATCTGTGAATCCATTCATCCGTCCCTCCCTCCTCCCTCCAGTTTGGTGTCTGTAGTTGGGGTAGGTTGGACCTGGCTGGTGGACGGAGCTCTGTGAAATATAAGCGTGTGATTTTCTCCGTCTGAAACGCTGTGTTTGATGTGCAGAGATTTCATCGGTAATAAAAACACGGATTAAAAACTCTCCACTTCTAAGGGTTGAACCTTCAGTGGCCCAGAGATTTTTTCAGAGGCAGATTTTTCTCTGCGTACAGATTTCTGAAAGGCCTCTCCCCATTCAGAACCGACGAACACTGCTAGCACTGTAGGATAACCATGGAAACTAGCGTATAAGGACATCTCCATACGAATGAAAGAGCAGGTGCTTACCTATAGACGCAGTGGCAGGGACAGGGTCCTTGGACACTGTGAGGATTTACAAAAGAGAAAGAAGAGAAAGGAGTGAAATATGTAAACAGCTCTGCAGCGCAGGCTCCTGAAACGTGCAGTGATTGAAATTCCGTCCGTACCTGAGTAGTAGGAGTTGAGGAGAGATTTACTCTGCAGCGTTTTGCCCTGGACAGAAAAAGAGCATGGCGAAGAGGAGGCTGCAGAGGAGGAAGAAACAGAAAAAAGAATGATTTAGACACATAATTTTGGAAATACACTGATGAGCCCAAACATGACCACTGCAGGGCATTAGGGAGCTGGTTTTAATGTTTTGGCTCATCTGTGCATCACTGTTACCTCATTAGGGAGTTGGTTTTAATGTTTTGGTTCACCTGAGCATCACTGTTACCTCATTAGGGAGCTGGTTTTAATGTTTTGGGTCACCTGTGCATCACTGTTACCTCATTAGGGAGCTGGTTTTAATGTTTTGGGTCACCTGTGCATCACTGTTACCTCATTAGGGAGCTGGTTTTAATGTTTTGGTTCACCTGAGCATCACTGTTACCTCATTAGGGAGCTGGTTTTAATGTTTTGGGTCACCTGTGCATCACTGTTACCTCATTAGGGAGCTGGTTTTAATGTTTTGGTTCACCTGTGAATCACTGTTACCTCATTAGGGGAGCTGGTTTTAATGTTTTGGTTCACCTGTGCATCACTGTTACCTCATTAGGGTGCTGGTTTTAATGTTTTGGTTCACCTGTGAATCACTGTTACCTCATTAGGGGAGCTGGTTTTAATGTTTTGGTTCACCTGTGCATCACTGTTACCTCATTAGGGAGCTGGTTTTAATGTTTTGGTTCACCTGTGCATCACTGTTACCTCATTAGGGAGCTGGTTTTAATGTTTTGGTTCACCTGTGCATCACTGTTACCTCATTATGGAGCTGGTTTTAATGTTTTGGTTCACCTGTGCATCACTGTTACCTCATTAGGGAGCTGGTTTTAATGTTTTGGCTCACTTGTGCATCACTGTTACCTCATTAGGGAGCTGGTTTTAATGTTTTGGTTCACCTGTGGATCACTGTTACCTCATTAGGGAGCTGGTTTTAATGTTTTGGTTCAGCTGTGGGTCACTGTTACCTCATTAGGGAGGTGGTTTTAAGGTTTTGGCTCACCTGTGGATCACTGTTACCTCATTAGGGAGGTGGTTTTAATGTTTTGGTTCACCTGTGCATCATTGTTACCTCATTAGGGAGGTGGTTTTAATGTTTTGGCTCACCTGTGGCTCACTGTTACCTCATTATGGAGCTGGTTTTAATGTTTTGGTTCACCTGTGCATCACTGTTACCTCATTAGGGAGCTGGTTTTAATGTTTTGGCTCACTTGTGCATCACTGTTACCTCATTAGGGAGGTGGTTTTAATGTTTTGGTTCACCTGTGCATCATTGTTACCTCATTAGGGAGGTGGTTTTAATGTTTTGGCTCACCTGTGGCTCACTGTTACCTCATTAGGGAGGCAGTTTTAATGTTTTGGCTCACCTATGGATCACTGTTACCTCATTAGGGAGCTGGTTTTAATGTTTTGGCTCACCTGTGCATCATTGTTACCTCATTAGGGAGGTGGTTTTAATGTTTTGGCTCACCTGTGGCTCACTGTTACCTCATTAGGGAGGTGGTTTTAATGTTTTGGCTCACTGTTACCACATTAGGGAGGCAGTTTCAATGTTTTGGCTCACCTATTGATCACTGTTACCTCATTAGGGAGCTGGTTTTAATGTTTTGGCTCACCTGTGTACCACTGTTACCTCATTAGGGAGGTGATTTTAATGTTTTGGCTCACCTGTGCATCATTGTTACCTCATTAGGGAGGTGGTTTTAATGTTTTGGCTCACCTGTGCATCATTGTTACCTCATTAGGAAGGTGGTTTTAATGTTTTGGCTCACTTGTGACTCACTGTTACCTCATTAGGGAGGTGGTTTTAATGTTTTGGCTCACCTGTGGCTCACTGTTACCACATTAGGGAGGCGGTTGTAATGTTTTGATCTGCAGGCGGCTTTACTGTTTTGGCTCACTGTTACCACGTTAGGGAGGCGGTTTTAATGTTTTGGCTCACCTATGGATCACTGTTACCTCATTAGGGAGGCGGTTTTAATGTTTTGGCTCACCTGTGGCTCACTGTTACCTCATTAGGGAGGCGGTTTTAATGTTTTGGCTCACCTGTGTACCACTGTTACCTCATTAGGGAGGCGGTTTTAATGTTTTGGCAGTGCTACACACGCGGGCCAAAACATTAAGACCACCTCCATAATGAGCTAATAGTCTTACAAAATGAGCCAAAACATTAAAACCACCCGCATAACCCTCAAAGTAACATCCACCTGAACATTTACTGCTTTGAAACAGGGAACCTGCCACTGACCCCTAGTGGTCTGGATGTGTCTGAGACTCTAGGAGACCCACTCTATGGAGCATAAATTGTTGTACTTTATTCCAAATGATCACTGCTGTAAATATTTGCAACTTGTCGTGGGTAAACAAACAATTTACCCAACTTTAAATATCTAACCACCTCCTTCCAGGAAACCCTGAGTCACAGTGGTGTCGATGCAGCGGCAGGTTATTTTAGAGCCGTAATTCTACATGAATCACTGGGATCAGCTCTGGGAACTGTACGTGAGGCCTGAAGGATATTTGGAGCTCACTTGAATGCTCTTCTGCTGTTAATTTGACAGAGACTACGTATCTGTGAGACGGTGAATCAGCCGAGGAACTGGGCTCGACCCACGGAGCCAAAACACACTGAGTCACTCGCAAACTAAACCTGGAGCGTCCTGACGTCTGGAGAGACATCGTCCTCCTCCTCGTCCTCTGGTCTCTCACGGCTTGCTTCTACAGAGATCCTACACAGTTCTGAGTCTTAAAGAGACAAGCCTCACAGCAGCGTTCCATTCCTTTAAATGATAATGAGCCGCTCGCTGTTCACCCCGACCCCGAGCGCACAGCAGTGAGGAGCGAGGAGCAGAAGCTCTGGGTTTTAGCCGTTTTCACTCTATTCTCTTTCTTCTCCGTTTTTACTCAGTGCTCTTATTTCTCCGCGCTCGTTGTGTCTGTTTTACTGAGTTTAACCTCGTCTTTGTGCTCTCACATAAACGCGGGTCCAGCGCTGTGATTGGGCAGACTCAGACGAGGGGGCGGGGCCATTCTAAAGTCTCTGCACTTGACGTCAGAAGCGGAGCAGAATCAGAACGACTCGTTTTATCCTGTGTTTCTGACTCAGGAAGCTCACAGAAAACTGACTGGGGTCTTGTTTCACAATGTGTGTGTTGAGGGGCTCTGGATAAGTGTCATTAGTTTTACTGAGTCGACACTGCAGCTCTTTGTTCTGCAGCAGATTTCTCCAAACAGAGTCATATAAAAGACGTATGCTAATGTTAAAATGTGTGAGTCTCTATTGTCTGTTAAATAAAAACTGCTTCTGCAGCAAGAAGAAACAGACGGAGGAGTGGAGCATCTCTCTCTCTCTCTCTCTCTCTCTCTCTCTCTCTCTCTCTCTCTCTTCATTTAGATGCTAATATCCTCTGAATGCTGAAGCTGCTGCTTCTCTGCGACGTCGAGGAATAAATCTATGTCTCTTGGAAATCCCACTGAATCTCCAGCCGCTTATAAAACATGAAAAGAGTCGGGCTAATATTTCACACCGCCAGAAGCTGCACGTCTTTAGCCTGAAATCACCGAATCCAGGGTTTCCACTGGTCACTACACAGATTTAATGCCTACCGGAGCGTCCAGTCACTCAGAGAAACCGCTAGAAACGTACTGTATCGAGGTCAGCGCTGTGTCCAGAATAACTACGGAACTACGGAACTCTAACACGTTAATATCAGGCACATCCTACATTTATAAAGCTTAAAAGCATTACTATGTTGTTATTACATTAAAATCATTAATAATCCATTATCACACACAGGTAGAAAGTGTAAAGCCTAATTTACACTTCTGCGTCTACACTGCGCCGTAGGCAACGCGTCGACGTGAACCCTACACCGCAGCCTACAACACACACCTCTCACGTCGACTGTGATTGGTCAGAAGTTGGACGGAAGTGAAGAAGAACAGAAACATGAACTCCTCTCCTCCACAGACAGAGATGCAGCCAGCAGCAAGTTCACAGCGAGAGATTTCCTCAGACAGGGTGTGGCCTTCAAGGAAGAATACAATACACAGGTCTCCGGGGAAAAAGAGCCAACGAGAAGCGGCACCACAACGGGAAGAAGACGCCGGCTTTTTATTAGTCACTTTCCTCTGTCCCAGTCAACGACCTACTCCCTAAATAGTGCACCACTACATTGTGTACTACATTGAGTGTAGAGGAAGATGTTTGAGATTCAGCCTCTAGTGGTGTGAAGGTGTGATTGCAGAGCAACGCAGACACCAGCGCAGACGTATAAACGCTCTCAATGGTGTAGGCTCTGCATTAAGTCAACACAGACGTATAAACTGGGCTTAACAGTGATGTGTTGTTTGCCAAATAGTGAACCAACATCCATCTACAGTTAAACCTCAGATCTCGCCAAATACTGACCTCACTGTGTTTCCTCCATCAGTCGACATTAACCCCGTCATCTCCAGCACAGATTTGTCAGTGAGTTCTGACTCTTTCAGTATCAGAAAAAAGAGGTCACTGTCGTACTTCTTATCTCTGTGTTATAAATGATTATTAATGGCTTTTAAAGTGTTTATAACCTACTTAATAATCATGTAATAAACAGGTTTTTTTTGCATAACGTATATTTGTAATTCAAAGGTAGTGTTTTGGTGACGGAGTTGGAGAATGTTTAAATTCTGAATTACAACTCGTTACACAAAAACACTTTAAAACTAATACAACTGAACACAGGAGAAGGTCATTAGCCACATGGCTAAGACCCGCCCACTCCGTTTGATTGACATCCCCAGAGTACTGTCTGACTGCTGTGTGCTGTGATCAGATCATGGTGCTGCAACAAAAACACACCCTGAGGAACAGAGTCAGTGTTTAGTGTTCTCCTCTGAGCGTGTTTAGCTTCACTGATGTAGTTCTTTCAGAATAAAAGCAGTGTTTCAGTCAGTTATCGGTCTCTCTGTCTCTTTCTACACTCTCTCTATCCTCCTCTCTCTCCATGCAATCTGTCCTCTTCTCTTTTATTTCACACTTTTAATCTCTCTAACTCTCTCTCTCTCTCTCTCTCTCTCTAAGTCCTCACTACCTCTTTTCCTCCATCACTCCACTCTCTCTTCTTCCTCCCTGTCCCCTCTCTGTCTACACTCTTCCTTTCCTCACTCTTTCTGTATCGCTCTCTATTTCTATATACTCTTTTTCTCACTCCCCACTTTCTTCTCTTCTCCATATCTATTATTCTCTTTAGTCTTTCCACATATCTTTTCCCCACTCTCACTCTTTCTCCCTCTCTAAACTCTCTATGTATTTTTTTTCAGTGTGTCATTTTGGGAAAGTTTCACACCTTTCCAAATTCTCACTCTCTTTGCAGCCTTTTCTCTCTCTACCCACACACACTCTGTCTCTCTGTCTCTCTCTCTCCCCTCCCTCCCTCCCTCCCTCCTTCTCTCTCTCTCCCTCTCCCTCTCTCTCTCTCTCTCTGACCGGCCTATTCAAATTAATCTGTCTACAAAGGCCACAGTGACATTTTGTGCAGAGAAGAGCCTCAGAAAGACCCTTCTGTAATTACAGAGCGCAGAGGCCACTTAAAACACAGAAAAAGAGTGAGAGAAAAGACTGCGAGAAAGAGCAAGAGAAAACAGAGCAGGCTAAATGCCACGGGCTCCTCTGTGCAGGGGCTGCAGGGGGGGTCCATGGAGGAGCCTCTTTATATGTAGAGTGCTCCCGTTTTCTTTTTCTCTGTGTGTTTGGACATAAAGTGGCTCTCGGAGGTGGTCAGACGGACAGACGCATTAAAGGGCCGTAATAGAAGTGTGAAGAAGAAATTACAGGCGTTCGGCCTCTTCTCTGAGGAGGAGGATGGAGAGAGCGGCTGTCAGAGCGATGGAGAGATGGACGAGTTATTAAAACACAACAGGTCCTCTCTCTCTGAGACCCCCAGCCATTACCAGACCCCTGAGGACAGGGCATTAAGGGGCCGGAGCGGAGGAGGGGACTACAGCAGCTGTTCTCATTTTTCACAGTGTCTCAGGTCATTTTTACAAAGATGTTTTCCTACTCTTTTGAGTTTACCGTGATTGTGACATCACAGCCTTGGGTCATTTACATACATTTGCATACATTCCTACACAAAAATGCTTCAGTGGATGTTCATTAAAGCACAGAGAGCCCCCAGAGTGTCAGGTGGGGGTCCCAGTGCTTATGGCTGGGTGAAGGGTAAGGTCCTGGTTACCCATTACTTCACAGTACTTTTGTAGACGTTACTTTAACACACAGGACAAAACATTAAAAACAGCAGTTTAGCCCCGCCCCTTCACATTGTAGTTGTTTAGCATTGCCCCTTCACACTGTAGCAGTTTAGCCCCGCCCCTTTATACTGTAGCCTTTAGCCCAGCCCCTTCACACTGTTGCCATTTACCCCCGCCCCTTCACACTGTAGAAGTTTAACCCCACCCCTTCTAAACAGTTTAACTCCACTCCTTCACACTACTTCCACTCCTGATGAATGAGGAGGACAGAAGTGTCCTGAGGTGTAGTGAGTGGGTGGATGGGTGGATGGATAGATGGATGGATGGATGGATGAATGAGGAGGACAGAAGTGTCCTGAGATGTAGTGTGTGGGTGGATGGGTGGACGAATGGATGAATGAGGAGGATAGAAGTGTCCTGAGGTATAGTGTGTGGGTGGATGAAAGGATGATTGAGGATGACAGAAGTGCAGTGCAGGGTAGTGCCGGTGGTCTGGGACATTACCAAATCCGTTGAGGTCCTGGTTGCTGGTGGAGAAGGGGTCGTCTTTGTGCAGCGTGCTGACCTTCCCTGTGCTTTTATCTGCGGTGCTGACCGGCCCCATCTCCCTCTGCGTGCTGCTGCTAGCCGTCTCCTTCTGTTTCTTCGCCAGCTTCCTTTAAAACCAGCCACAGGAGGAACAGTCACACCTCCAGAACATGAGGAACATCACCAGAACATCACTAGAAGACCATGAGGAACATCACCAGAACACTTTGAGGAACATCAGCAAAACATCACCAGAACACCATGAGGAACATCACCAGAACATCACTAGAACATCATGAGGAACATCAGTAGAACATCACCAGAACACCCTGAGGAACATCACCAGAACACCACGAGGAACATCACCAGAACACCACGAGGAACATCAGTAGAACATCACCAGAACACCTTGAGGAACATCACCAGAACATCATGAGGAACATCATTAGAACATCACCAGAACACCTTGAGGAACATCACCAGAACACCATGAGGAACATCACCAGACCATCACTAAACACCATGTGGAACATCACCATAACATCACCAGAACACCTTGAGGAACATCACCAGAACACCTTGAAGAATATCACCAGAACACCATGAGGAACATCAGTAGAACATCACCAGAACCCATGAGGAACATCACCAGAACACCATGAGGAACATCACCACAACACCATGAGGAACATCACCAGAACACCATTAGGAACATCACCAGAACATCACTAAACACCATGGGGAACATCACCAGAAAATCAACAGAACACCTTGAGGAACATCACCAGAACACCATGAGGAACATCAGTAGAACATCACCAGAACACCATGAGGAACATCACCAGAACACCACGAGGAACATCAGTAGAACATCACCAGAACACCATGAGGAACATCACCAGAACATCACTAAACACCATGGGGAACATCACTAGAAAATCAACAGAACACCATGAGGAACATCAGTAGAACATCACCAGAACACCATGAAGAACATCACCAGAACATCACTAAACACCATGGGGAACATCACTAGAAAATCAACAGAACACCATGAGGAACATCAGTAGAACATCACCAGAACACCATGAGGAACACACCACATCTTCTTAACATTAACAACCAGAGAATCCAGTGGCTCCACAGATCCCAGCTGCTCTGCAGCTCATACAGCCGCCACAGACTCGCCGGATGCCAAGAGTCTGACAGCGGGGTACAAACCCCATCAGCGCTGGTCTGGGGAACACTGGAACGGGATGAGTTGCCGTGGCCAAGTGTGATCCAGAACTAATCAAGCTGGTCCCAGAGGAACTGGACGGGTGTGCATATGTATGTATGTATGTGTGTGTGTGTGTGTGTGAGTAGGGGGAGGAGTAGACTCATGTGCACCTGCTCCACATCGCCCCTATCTCATTCAAAACCATGTGTTTATCAAGACACTGCAAAAACACTGTGGGCGGAGTTCAGTAACACTAATAATAATAAATCTCTCTGTGATAAAAACAGCCACCAAAATAAGAGCACGGAGCAGGTTTGATGGAGTGCAGATCTTAAATGAAGTTTTGAAAAATGAGCCGCACTCGGGTCTGGAATTAAAGCATGGTCGTGAATCAGTCACACATCAGTCGTACATCAGTCAGAGGGACGTGAGAACGTACACACACCTCTGACATGACCGAGAGATGAGGAGATGCACGGAGAACACACAAACACAAACATGCATTTATAAAAGAAACAAAATACAGAAAAGCACTGCAGAGACATACACAGGGCAAACAGCAGGGGACAAGAAAATGTACCTTTTTTATTACCTCATAATAATAATAATAATAATAATAATAATAATAATAATATTAATAATGATATAAATAATTTGATGGGTGTGCACTACTTTAACTGTGTTACATTCTGCCTTTATTAATAAATACTTTTATGATCTGCAGTGATGTAAAAAGTCTTATGTCATTCATTCATTCATTCATTCGTTTTCTGTAGTCGTTGTGGTGTGGAGTGTGGATATGAACCACACCTGGAAACACTGGGCAGAGCTCCAGCCCGTCACAGGAAAGAAATAAGTAATAATATCATTATCTTACTAGTTAAGTAAGTAATTAATTAAACAATAATTTATTATGTATGTAGTTAAGTAATTAAAGGAATAACTAAGACATTAAATTATGTAATTAATTAACTGAGTAAGTAATTAAGTAAATAAGTATTCAAAAAGCTATTTAATAAGTAATTACATATTTAATGGGTGACTGTCTGTGAGGAGTGTGGTGTGTTCTCTCTGTGTCTGCGCGGGTTTCCTCCGGGTGACTGTCTGTGAGGAGTGTGGTGTGTTCTCCCTGTGTCTGCGTGGGTTTCCTCCGGGTGACTGTCTGTGAGGAGTGTGGTGTGTTCTCCCTGTGTCTGCGTGGGTTTCCTCCGGGTGACTGTCTGTGAGGAGTGTGGTGTGTTCTCCCTGTGTCTGTGCGGGTTTCATCCGCGTGACTGTCTGTGAGGAGTGTGGTGTGTTCTCCCTGTGTCTGCGTGGGTTTCCTCCGGGTGACTGTCTGTGAGGAGTGTGGTGTGTTCTCCCTGTGTCTGCGTGGGTTTCCTCCGGGTGACTGTCTGTGAGGAGTGTGGTGTGTTCTCCCTGTGTCTGTGCGGGTTTCATCCGCGTGACTGTCTGTGAGGAGTGTGGTGTGTTCTCCCTGTGTCTGCGTGGGTTTCCTCCGGGTGACTGTCTGTGAGGAGTGTGGTGTGTTCTCCCTGTGTCTGCGTGGGTTTCCTCTGGGTGACTGTCTGTGAGGAGTGTGGTGTGTTCTCCCTGTGTCTGCGTGGGTTTTCTCCGGGTGACTGTCTGTGAGGAGTGTGGTGTGTTCTCCCTGTGTCTGTGCGGGTTTTATCCGCGTGACTCTCTGTGAGGAGTGTGGTGTGTTCTCTCTGTGTCTGCATGGGTTTCCTCTTGGGGACTGTCTGTGAGGAGTGTGGTGTGTTCTCCCTGTGTCTGCGTGGGTTTCCTCCGGGTGACTGTCTGTGAGGAGTGTGGTGTGTTCTCCCTGTGTTTGCATGGGTTTCCTCCGGGTGACTGTCTATCAGGTGTGTGGTGTGTTCTCTCTGTGTCTGCGTGGGCTTCCTCCGGGTGACTGTTGGTGAGGAGTGTGGTGTGTTCTCCCTGTGACTGTGTGGGTTTCCTCCCATGCTCCAAAACACATGTTGGAGTTGTGTGTGTGTGTGCGTTTAATTCCTGGCTATAAACTGCTCCTGAAGTGCTCCTCCTACGTCTTATAAAAGATAATACAGGTATATAACAAAGATGAAGGACCAATCAGCTCTCAGGCGCCGGTTCCCGTGGTAACCTCCATGTCCCTTTGTTTGGTGTGACAACGCTGGATAAGGAACACAGTTCAGAGCTGCTGTAATGGACCTCACTCTGAGACAAATTTCCTACATCCCATCGGAGCTGATGAACTCGAGATAATCCCAGTTTAATGAACACCAGGCTACAGCACTGCAGCAGCACGGCATCAATCAACCACCAGCCCGCATCATCACAGCAAGTCTGAAAACTACACTCTCTTTCACACAGAGAGACACACAGAGAGAGAGAGAGAATGTGAGAGAGAGAGACTCTGTCTCTCTTTCTCTTTCTCTCTCTCTCTGTGTGTCTCTCTCTGTCTCTCTCTCTCTGAGTAAACATGAATTAAAAAAATAAAGAAAGAGAGAATCCAAAACTCTTAAATCCTATAAAACGCAGAAGAAAACAACCCTGGGCTAAACACAGAGTATCAGGCCTGGCACTCCTCAGGCAGGAGTAATAGCCAAGCCCAAAACACACAGATTAAACTGGAAAAGGGGGTGATTCCAGAAAGTTCCGGAGTCGGAAGAGGATTTGGTGAAGGGCTAATGTGGGAATCTGTGGAGAATTCCTCACTGGAGGCTGTTCTCAGGATGAGAGAGATTCACACGGCCCCCTCCGTTGGTGGAGAGTGACCCTAAAACACACAACGATCAGCCATGACTTCAAACCACTGCCACATTTCTGCTCTATTACCACAGCGGTACTCTGTAGTTCTTCCATCACTGTTGTCACTGTTCTCATGTGGATGAGGTTAATACAGCATTTCTGAAACACTGATGTCATACAGCGTCTGTCTCTGTCTGAAACTTACACAGCTCCTCGCTCCCTCTACAGTGAACTACATCATTCATAAACTACACTGTACACACACACCTCCTCACTCCCTCTACAGTGAACTACATCAGTCATAAACTACACTGTACTCACACAGCTCCTCACTCCCTCTACAGTGAACTACATCAGTCATAAACTACACTGTACACACACAGCTCCTCGCTCCCTATACAGTGAACTACATCAGTCACAAACTACACTGTACACACACAGCTCCTCTCTCCCTCTACAGTGAACTACATCAGTCACAAACTACACTGTACACACACAGCTCCTCGCTCCCTCTACAGTGAACTAAATCGGTCACAAACTACACTGTACACACACAGCTCCTCGCTCCCTCTACAGTGAACTAAATCGGTCATAAACTACACTGTACACACACAGCTCCTCGCTCCCTCTACAGTGAACTACATCAGTCATAAACTACACTGTACACACACAGCTCCTCGCTCCCTCTACAGTGAACTACATCAGTCATAAACTACACTGTACACACACAGCTCCTCGCTCCCTATACAGTGAACTACATCAGTCATAAACTACACTGTACACACACAGCTCCTCGCTCCCTATACAATGAACTACATCAGTCACAAACTACACTGTACACACACACAGCTCCTCGCTCCCTCTACAATGAAATACATCGGTCATAAACTACACTGTACACACACAGCTCCTCGCTCCCTCTACAGTGAACTACATCGGTCACTAACTACACTGTACACACACAGCTCCTCGCTCCCTCTACAGTGAACTACATCAGTCATAAACTACACTGTACACACACAGCTCCTCGCTCCCTCTACAGTGAACTACATCAGTCATAAACTACACTGTACACACACAGCTCCTCGCTCCCTATACAGTGAACTACATCAGTCACAAACTACACTGTACACACACACAGCTCCTCGCTCCCTCTACAATGAAATACATCGGTCATAAACTACACTGTACACACACAGCTCCTCGCTCCCTCTACAGTGAACTACATCGGTCACAAACTACACTGTACACACACAGCTCCTCTCTCCCTCTACAGTGAACTACATCAGTCACAAACTACACTGTACACACACAGCTCCTCTCTCCCTCTACAGTGAACTACATCAGTCACAAACTACACTGTACACACACAGCTCCTCTCTCCCTCTACAGTGAACTACATCAGTCATAAACTACACTGTACACACACAGCACCTCTCTCCCTCTACAGTGAACTACATCAGTCACAAACTACACTGTACACTGTTAGGATGGAGTGATTTTGGATTAAACCACTGTTTCTCTCAGGCCTTGTGGTGTTTTGATGTCTCTCTTTAAGAGGCATTATGGCCCCCTACTGGACTGGTGTGGTAACTGTACTAGTTTCATATTCAACAATATTTTCAAAAATTGATGAAGGAAAATCTCAGCTTCTAAAAATATCCGGATCCATGTGGACAGGGCCTCAAAGTGCAGCTCATATATTAACTTATGGGGGGCTGGGGCATCCCATCCCTGTCCCGTCACACGACTGAAAACACTGCAGAGGAAAAATGTAAATGAATAATGTCTAATTTCATCTGCCACTGGAGAACATTCTGGAGCTGCATTGAGAGATTTACAGGTTACTTTAATTATCCACATTGTTAATAAGAGCCTGAGGTATCAAACAATCACCTTCAAATTTATCATCTGGAAAATACATCTCTGAGTTTAATACTCTCTGTTAATTAATGAATATTAATACTATCAAATACATACATCGTATACTAAACCTTACTAAACATAATTATTGCTTTTTAAATGTAGCTATTGTAAAAAGTAAACATTAAAACAGAATTTAGCAATATATGTTCAAATGATTTGATTAAAACTATTTTTATAAATATAAATAAACCATATTCTGAGGTTTTTCTGAATTTTCCACTGTTTTAAAATTAAATGTTAGAAAAGAGTAGACCTACATCCAGGGAAAAGTAGTAGATCACAGATGAAGGTCCAAAATGCTTCAAAAATGTAAAAAATATATATAAATCTTATTATTTTTAGATTTAAGGTTTTAAGGTTGCTTAGTGTTTAAGGTTTAATCGTTATAAAACATCTCCTCGGTTCTCTCACCACTGCTCATGATTCCAACTTAGAATAGACTGTTTCAACAGCCAGGGAAAAGTAGTATATCACAGATGAAGTGGAGGAACACATGAATCACTGGGAATTTAAGGGAAAAACATATAAAAGGGAGAAAAGCGCTAGTTTTAGCAACATGCTACTTACAGGTAGTACGAGTAGGAATATGCATTTCTTCTGAAGCATCAAGACAAAGCAGTGGGACAAAAAAAAAAAAAAATAGAAAACAGCCCCCAAAAAAGAACAAACGTACTGATTAGTGATCGGCAAGATCAAACAAAGACAAGTAAGAGGGACAGTGGTTAAAGACTTGGAGCAGGGGCTAGAAATTAGCACTGTATTCTTTTCTATATGTTTCCTATTTTAGATAATGATGAAACCGTGCCTGTCACTACTCAAACTAGCACATTTAACCTAGGCTAATACTGCTATTAATGAATTTAATCAGTTTAAGCTTACTTGGCATTATGAAAACAAGCGCTATTCTACATTTTCTTTCAGGACACTGAGTTAATACAGCCTCCCAAAAAAGAAACTAGCATATAAACCATGCTAATATGGCTAATAATGGATTTAATTCATTCAAGCTTATAGAACATAATTCAAAATGTATCTGCTTTCTGTATACAAACTTAGCCTAGCCTGCTATTACTAAAATCAGCAAATAACTTATTTTTAGCTAATAAGGGGTTCATTTAAGATAAGTTGGCATTATAAAAACAAGGTCCCCACTATGTTCCTTTTGTGATCACTGAATTAACCTTGCCTGCCATTACTGGAACTAGCACATAACCAATACTAATTCCTGATTCCTAATATGCATTTAAATAATTTAAAACTGAACTAAGCCTCATGGAAATGTCATATTATCAAGGTTAATATTGCTATCAGTAAATGATATCCACTAAAGATTAGTAAGCTTTATGCAGATTATGTCCTCACTCATATTTCCTTTCTGAAAATAGCCTATAACCCTGGGCTAGGCTTCAACATATGTTTCATTTAATAAGTCTGAATTGCTAGCTTTGCTAAACCTGCTAATTGTAAATAATCCTCATTGGAGACTAGTTAGCATTATGCAATTAGTTATTTATAACATTTCAGGACAGCTAAGTTAACATTAATATTTAGTTTTAGTCTAGCCTGCTACTACAGAAACTAACCTAAAACCAAAGGATATGCTTCATTTAACATTGCTAACATTGCTAATAATTATCTCTATTTGAGTCTCATTAGCATTATGCAAATGCGGGCCCTATTAAATGCTTTATCTTGGATAGCAATTTAGCCAAGCCTGATATTACTGAACTAGCATGTAATCTAATCCTGAGCTTTAAGAGATCATTTATATTTCATAATGCTAATAATGCTAATGATCGATTAACACAATGAGAGACAATTTAACATTATGCAAATGAGGTTCATGTTTGATTTCAGAAAATCCTAGCAGCACCATGCTTATTCTTATCTAACTTCTTCCTGGACACTGTCTTAACCTTAGCATATAAGCCCAAACTATGCTTCATTTCACAATGCTAACACTGCGTATACTGAATTAACTCCATTAGAGCCTCATTAGCATAATGCAAATTAGATTCCCACTACTTTTGGGCTGCAGCTGAGGTTTTTATGTGAACTTTGCCTGCCGTCAGTGTTCAGAACATTAGCAGCATTAGCACTTTATGAGGGTCATTACCACGTCTACGACTAAATTTAAGAGGTGTTAAAAAAGCACTTTAGCGTTTAAGTATACTTAATAAATCCAATCAAGACTCAACCAATCGAGCCCTAAACACTGCATCAACACAAGGCAGTGAAACAGCACATCTGGCTCTCAGCACTTAGAAAGATGGAGGGAAGGGGATGAACATGGAAGGAGAGATTGTGTGTGTGTGTGTTTGTGTGTGTGTGCAAGTGATAATAAAAACCGGAATGCCTATAAAGCGTTACAATCCTAAGTTTCACAATATGGGGGGATGAGAGACATTTGAGAGAGAGAGAGAGAGAGAGAGAGAGATTTTACTGCCATGGGTTACAATGACACCTAGTGTTCTGGTGGTGTCAGAAACTCTGTACTAAACCAATTGTAACCACATCTTTATGAAATGTCTCCATGTGGGGATACACTCTATGGGTCATATAGAGGATCACAGGTTGAACATCAGAGGTTTTGACCCAATCAAGGTGTGACCACTGGGTTTGAGGTCACTTCTGGGTCTCAGTGTTTTACTAAGTGCAGTCAAAATAATGCTTTTTTGCAGGTTCCCTACTCGGCTCAACACATTTCTGTTTTGTGTGGTCTTTTGAAGAGGTTCAAACGCTCCTTGGATCTGTGGCTGACGAAAGAATCCAGCGAGAGCTGGACGCTGCAACAAAGAAGGGACAAACTCTACTGATCTGTCTGAACTGATGACGGAGCTGTGTTCAGTCCTCAACAACAACAACACGCCAATACACCATGAGTAAACACCGCTTAACGTTACCGCCGCCGTTGTTGTGTTTTCCAAAGCCCACTGTTCCCCTTAGAGACGGGGTTAGAGATGACACCAGATACATTTCAGGAGGGAGCTGTGAGAGTTGAAAACCAACCCCTACCAGGGACAAAAAAAGTGTGTAGAGCCATGTCGTATCGTTATGTCATATCGTTATGTCGTATCGCTATGTCATATCATTTTGTCATATTGTTATGTCGTACCGCTATGACGTATCACTGTCATATCGTTATGTCGTATCCCTTTGTCGTATCACTCTGTCGTATCGCTATGTCGTATCATTATGTCGTATCGCTATGTTGTATCGCTATGTCATATGCTTATGTCGTATCGTTATGTCATATCACTGTCGTATCGTTATGTCGTATCAATATGTCGTATCGCTATGTCGTATCGTTATGTCATATGGTTATGTTGTATGGTTATGGCGTATCGCTAGGTCGAATCGTTATGTCGTATCGCTATGTCGTATCGTTATGTCGTATGGATATGTCGCACCGTTATGTTGTATGGTTATGTCATATTGTTATGTCGTATCGCTATGTCGTATCGTTATGTCGTATAGATATGTCGCACCGTTATGTTGTATGGTTATGTCGTATCGTTATGTCGTATCGCTATGTCGTATGGTTATGTCGCATCATTTTGTCATATGGTTATGTTGTATGATTATGTCGTATCGTTATGTCGTATGGTTATGCCGTATCGCTATGTTGTATTGTTATGTCATATGGTTATGTCGTATGGTTATGTCGTATCGCTGTTATTTCGTTATGTCTTATGGTTATGTTTTATCGTTATGTTATACGATTATGTCGTATGGTTATGTCATATCGTTATGCCGTATCGTTATAGTGCATTGTTATGTCGTATCGTTATGTAATATGGTTATGTCGTATTGTTATGTCATATGGTTATGTCGCATCGTTATGTCGTATCGTTATGTCGTATCGTTATGTCATATGGTTATGTCATATGGTTATGTCGTATCGCTATATCATATTGTTATGTCGTATGGTTATGTTGTATCGCTATGTCATATCACTATATTATATGGCTATGTTGTATTGTTATGTCGTATTGCTATGTCGTATGGTTATGTCGTATCGCTATGTCGTATCGTTATGTCATATGGTTATGTCGTATGGTTATGTCGCATTATGTTGTATGGTTATGTTGTATGGTTATGTCGTATCGCTATATCGTATTGTTATGTCGTATGGTTATGTTGTATCGCTATGTCATATTGTTAAGTTGTATGGTTATGTCGTACGGTTATGTTGTATCACTATGTTGTATCGTTATGTTGTATCACTATGTCATATCGCTATATTGTATGGCTATGTCGTATCGCTATGTCGTATCGCTATGTCAAATCATTATGTCGTATCGCTATGTCATATCGTTATGTCATATGCTTATGTTGTATGGTTATGTCGTATCATTATGTCGTATGGTTATGTCGTATCACTGTCGTATCGTTATGTCGTATTGCTATGTTGTATCGCTATGTCGTATAGTTATGTCATATGGTTATGGCGTATCCCTATGTCGAATCGTTATGTCATATCGTTATGTCATATCACTATGTCATATCGTTATGTCGTATGGTTATGTCATATTGTTATGTCGTATTGTTATGTCGTATCGCTATGTCGTATCATTATGTCGTATGGTTATGTCGCATCGTTATGTTGTATGGTTATGTCGTATGGTTATGTCGTATGGTTATGTCATATCGCTATGTCGTATGGTTATGTCGCATCGTTTTGTCATATCGTTATGTCGTATCATTATGCTGTATGGTTATGTTGTATCGCTGTTGTTTCGTTATGTCGTATAGTTATGTCGCATCATTATGTCGTATGGTTATGTCGTATCGTTATGTCGTATCGTTGTATTGCATCGTTATGTTGTATTGTTATGTCGTATGGTTATGTTGCATCATTATGTCATATGGTTATGTCGTATCACTATGTTGTATCGTTATGTCGCATCATTATGTCGTATCGCTATGTAGTATTGTTATGTCGTGTCATTATGTCGTATGGTTATGTCGTATCGCTATGTCGCATCGTTATGTTGTATGGTTATGTTGTATCGCTGTTGTTTCATTATGTCGTATAGTTATGTCGCATTGTTATGTCGTATCACTATGTTATATCGTTATGTCGTATGGTTATGTCATATCGTTATGTCGTATCGCTATGTCGTATCGCTATGTCGTATCGTTATGCCGCATAGTTATGTTGTATGGTTATGTCATATCGCTATGTCGTATGGTTATGTCGCATCATTTTGTCATATCGTTATGTCGTATCGTTATGTCGTATCATTATGTTGTATGGTTATGTTGTATCGCTGTTGTTTCGTTATGTCGTATAGTTATGTCGCATCGTTATGTCGTATGGTTATGTCGTATCGTTATATTGCATCGTTATGTTGTATCGTTATGTTATATGGTTATGTCGCATCGTAATGTCGTATGGATATGTCGCATCATTATGTCGTATGGTTATGTCGTATCGCTATGTCGTATTGATATGTCGCATCATTATGTCGTATCGCTATGTAGCATTGTTATGTCGTATCATTATGTCGTATCATTATGTCGTATGGTTATGTCGTATCGTTATATTGCATCGTTATGTTGTATCGTTATGTCATATGGTTATGTCGCATTGTAATGTCGTATGGTTATGTTGCATCATTATGTCATATGGTTATGTCGTATCACTATGTCGTATCGTTATGTCGCATCATTATGTCGTATCGTTATGTAGTATTGTTATGTCGTGTCATTATGTCGTATGGTTATGTCGTATCGCTATGTCGCATTGTTATGTTGTATGGTTATGTTGTATCGTTATGTCGTATCGCTATGTCGTATGGTTATGTCGTATCGCTATGTCGTATCATTATGTGATATGGTTATGTCGTATGGGTATGTCGCATTGTTATGTTGTATGGTTATGTTGTATTGTTATGTCGTATCGCTATGTCGCATCGTTATGTTGTATGGCTATGTTGTATCGTTATGTCGTATCGCTTTATTGTATGGTTATGTTGTATCGCTATGTTGTATCGTTATGTTGTAAGGTTATGTCGTATCGCTATGTCGCATCGTTATGTTGTATGGCTATGTCGTATCGTTATGTCGTATCGCTTTATTGTATGGTTATGTCGTATGGTTATGTTGTATCGCTATGTTGTATCGTTATGTTGTAAGGTTATGTTGTATCGCTATGTTGTATCGTTATGTTGTAAGGTTATGTCGTATCGCTATATCATATCGTTATGTCATATGGTTATGTCGTATGGTTATGTCGCATCGTTATGTCGTATCACTATGTTGTATCGTTATGTCGTATTGCTATGTCGTATCGCTATATTGTATGGCTATGTCGTATCGCTATGTCGTATCGCTATATTGTATGGCTATGTCGTATCGCTATGTCGTATCGCTATGTCGTATCATTATGTCGCATCGCTATGTCGTATGGTTATGTCGTATCATTATGTTGTATGGTTATGTTGTATCACTGTCATATCGTTATGTCATATCACTGTCGTATCGTTATGTCGTATCGCTATGTCGTATCGTTATGTCATATGGTTATGTCGTATCGCTATGTCGTATCGTTATGTCGCATTGTTATATCTTTTCACTATTTTGTATTGTTATGTCGTATCACTATGTCGCATTGTTATGTTGTATGGTTATGTTGTATCGTTATGTCGTATCGCTATGTCGTATGGTTATGTCGTATCGCTATGTCGTATCATTATGTCATATGGTTATGTTGTATCATTATGTCGTATCGCTATGTCGTATGGTTATGTCGTATCGCTATGTCGTATCGTTATGTCATATGGTTATGTCGTATGGTTATGTCACATTGTTATTGTGTATGGTTATGTTGTATCGTTATGTCGTATGGTTATGTCATATCGCTGTCGTATTGTTATGTCATATGGTTATGTTGTATCGCTATGTTGTATCGTTATGTTGTATCGTTATGTCGTATCGCTATGTCGCATCGCTATGTCGCATCGTTATGTTGTATGGTTATGTTGTATCGTTATGTCGTATCGCTATATTGTATGGTTATGTCATATCATTATGTCATATCGCTATGTCGTATTGTTATGTCGTATGTTTATGTCATATGGTTATGTTGCATCGCTATGTTGTATCGTTATGTTGTATCATTATGTTGTATCATTATGTTGTATTGTTATGTCATATGGATTTGTGTTAGCAGCAGGCTGTAAAGGAGTAGCAGGATGACCTGGCTTGTTTCTGAGGATTAATGTGATCATCGACCCCATTCTCCCAAGTCAGAGGGCACAGTGTGTGATCAGGCGGAGGCTCACAGAGGTGAAACTGAAAAGGAGCAATAATAATTGAGATGGAGTAAAATGGCAGAATCTTGGGTATAAACAAAAATAATTTAAAGAACCCATGGAGGACCATTTGGACAATCAGCTCCTTCAGAACTGTGAAGAAGGTCAAAGGAAGAAAGGCACCACTCTCACTTTTCACACTTTTCCTTTTTACACATTTTTACCCTTCTTCCACTGCACAAGGTCACACTCGTTTACTCGGATCACACCGTTCTCCGGACATCCATTACCACACATCTATTATTTATCTCCTGAAGCCCCAAGGAGGACGCGGACAAGGAGAGGGAGAGAGAGAGAGAGAGAGAGAGAGAGAGAGAGAGAGAGAGAGAAGGAAACTACTACATCTAACACAACACAATAATACCTGTTCCTTTCCAGACACTGTGGGGCTTTTTCATTGACCCAATGGTAACCGAATGGACGTTTACTGTTGCCTTTATTCATTCTCATACTGCCGTAAAACTGATGCAAGGAATGATATGTATAATAAAATAGGATGCTGTGGAGCAGCTGCACATGAACCTTAGATTACCCTGTCCAGCACTAAGCTTGGGCTACAGGTGCATAACCCCCTCCTGGGATGAATTAGAGTGAAAGAACTAATCAGAATCTGACTTGTCTAATGTTTATTTGCCACGAAATGTGTCTCCTGCATTTAACCCATCTGTGGTAGTGAACACACACACACACAAGTGCACTAGGGGCTGTGAACACACACCCAGAGCAGCAGGCAGCCATCCCTGGCCCCCAGGGAGCACTTTGGGGTTCAGTACCTTGCTCAAGGGCACCTAAGACATGGATGTTCCCTCTGGTCCTGGGGATCGAACCGGCAACCTTCCAGTACCAAGCCTGGTCTCTAACCATTATGCTCCTGATTAAAGCCCTTTATTTCAGGAGGAACTCTGGATGAACTCTGTTTCAAGTGTATGTAGTGGTCAGTTAGCTCCTCCTGTGGGATCCCCAGGCATTCCCAAACCTTCCAGGAGATAGAATCCCTCCAGTGAGTCCTGGGTCGACCGCAGGGCCTCCTCCCATGTGGCCATTCCTGGTATATATCTAGCAGAAGGCATCCAGGAGGCATCCTTTTATCAGCCACCTCAGGTTTTCAGTCTCTACCCAAAGTTCCTGTGCATAGGTGAAGACAGTGCCCCGCTGGGTCCTGACCCCTCTTCCCTACACAACCTCTTGTTGTCATCTGTAACCTGTCCTGGTTTATTTAGATGTACGTTTTATTTGTTTTTAGTAGTAGATCATTTTTATCAGTGCACTCTGTCTTTAGCACAAGCCCTGAGCCCTGCCACACCTCATCAGCCGTTTTTAATTACGATCGTTTCAGGTTTATAACGGCATGAGAGATCTCTCTCCACAGAACAAAGCCCTTTAATATCCGTCCGAGCTCAGAGTCAACAGCGGCTTCTCAATATAGCCCTCCCTCACCTACACACACATTATATCAACACCCCCCGGCAGCCCTTAATCCCTCTCCATTATCTCCATGTTCTTCTCTCAGAACAAACAGAACCAGGCTCACAGATATTACCTTAAAATAACAAAGGTTTTCTCAGGATAATCATGTAACAATGACATAATGAGTCTGTTCAGGGCTCGGCTCTGTCTTCCTGCTGAGGAGTCACGGAATCGGAGGTGTGTATAATAACACAGCTCTGAGATATGCTCTGATACAGAAGAAGAAGAAAATGAAAATGAAGACAAAGGCGGTGACAATGAAGAAAAAGTAAACGAAGAAAACAGGTATGAAGATGAAGAAGAACAACGCAAACATGAAGAAGACGGAGGAAAAAGCAGCTAAAGATAAACAAGAGCAAAGAGAAACTAGGAAAGCCTTGTTTAGACGGACCACAATTAGCCAAATAGCCATTGTCTCAATGGTGATTCTGTCATTTCAAAATACATCCACTTGTCATTAGAAGGTCTGGAGAAGCTTTGGTGGTTCATATCAATGTCTTTGTTTCCATGTGTGGCTTTTATTCTGTGAGTGTGTTGTACAGAAAATATGGAGGTCAGGTAATAACTCCTGAAATGAAAAAAGGAGCACAAATTTGTGTTCATAAATTATATCATCGGTATCAGGGTTCTTCTTCATTCATTCACTGTCTCTAACCCTTATCCAGTTCAGGGCCGTGGTGGTTCCAGAGCCTACCCAGAATCACTGGGCACAAGGCAGGAACACACCCTGGAGAGGGCTGAAATATGATTGCAACTACAAAGAAACCCCTTAGCAACATCTTAGAAATGAACCGACCTGAAATATCATATGGATCGCCATAGCAACCGCCTGAGACACTAGCAACTACGTAACAAAAACAGCTTCACCCTAGTAACCAAATAGCACAAGCCTAGCAACTACCTGCTACACGGTGACACCCAGTGTTTTTAAGAATTGTATTTACTTATTTAGTCAATGTAATGGTAAGTCAGTCAGTCAGTCAGGTCGGTCTGTCAGTCAGTCAGACAGTTGGTCGGTCAGTCGGTTGGTAAGTCAGCCCGTCAGTCAATCAGTCAGTCAGTCAGTGGGTCGGTCAGTCAGTCAGTCAATCGGTCAGTCAGTCAGTCAATCAGTCAGTCAGTCAGTTGATCAATCAGTCAGTCGGTCGGTCGGTCAGTCAGTCAGTAAATCGATCAGTCAGTCAGTCGGTCGGTCAGTCAGTCAGAAAATTCCTCTTCTAGGCCGGACCCAAAGACAATCAAGGTAAAGTCAAAGCCGAAAAAGAGGATAAAGAAGAATACTAAGATGGAGAAAAAGATAAAGACAAAAAAGAAAAAGAATACGATGATGAAATAATAAGAAGAAAATGAAGAAAAAGTGAAAAAAGCCAAAGACAGGTGAAAAGGGAAAAAAGGGAAAAAACAAATATGAAGACAAAAATATAAAAGAATGAAAAAGAAAAAGAAGTGATAATAATACCTTAGAAATGAACCCACCTGGAATATCATATGGATCGCCATAGCAACCACTTGAGACACTAGCAACTACATAAGAAAAAAACAGCTTCACCCTAGTAACCAAATAGCACAAGCCTAGCAACTACCTGGAATGCCCCAGCAGCACCGGAGGATCACAGAATTTGCATTTTCTTCAGGAAACTACTTACTTTATCTTCAGTTTATTATTTTTTAATATTTATATTTGTATAATATATTCTTTTTAGGAATTCAAAGAGTAGAATTTTATTAGAAAATTTTAGTATATTATTTATAAAAATAATAGTACTTTATTTATAAAATACTAAATAGTCCTAGTCCTTGTTTCTATTATTTATGATTTTACTTAATTGTTTTTTAAAAATTATTATTACTTATTATTTATAATTATTATTGCTTTTTGCAAATTATCTTATTACTTAGTACTGTGAACTAATGTATCCTTGGTGTAAAGTGTTACCATTCAAACTAATAATTACATTATTCTGAAGAACAGTGATTTTCACTGTAACCTGAAAGTAAACTCTCTTAAACATTGAATACAGTCATGTGCAAAACTTTGAGAAATACAGGTAAAGTTATATATTTTAATGCACATTTACTGTTCATTTCTCCAATTTAACATAACCCTATAATATCAAAATGGACTGTGCAAACAGGTGTGGTGCATTGTGATAGAACATCTCAGTCTCACTCCTGTTAGTGTTAAAGTCACATTAAATGAAATAGTGTATCTCATGACACAGTCACATATCTGTATTATGTGATTATCCAGATTTTCTGATTATGGGAAGTTTACACAAAAACCTTGGGACAGTGTTTTCCCCATTCATTCATTCATTCATTATCTGTAGCCCTTATCCAGTTTAGGGCGGCTGTGGGTCCTGAGTCTACCCGGAATCACTGGGCGCAAGGCAGGAAGACACAGGGAGAACACACCATACTCTTCACAGACAGTCACCCGGAGGAAACCCACGCAGACACAGGGAGAACACACCACACTCCTCACAGACAGTCACCCGGAGCAGGACTTGAACCCACAACTTCCAGGTCCCTGAAGCTGTGACAGAGACACTACCTGCTGCTCCACCGTGCAACCCCTGCTTTCCTAATTGTGTGTGAACATAACAAATAAATATACTGGTGTACTTAAACATTCTCCAAGACTATAAGATTATTTAACATAACTATTTTGTTTATATTCAATACACTACCAAAGCTCAGGTTAGAGGTATGTCCTTTCCTCTACTTCCCTTTGAATCTAATAGGAATGAGAGTCCGTTAGACAAATCAGAATGCTGGTCAGTGATAGGGAAACCCACATTCTTGTTCGCTTTCTCTACAACAGGAGACATGTAATGAATATCCCTTAGCAAAAGTAAAACAGTAGCCTATTGTCTCATTTGAGATGGGATGCCATGCGGTCTGTGTAATGCCTCCTGCATATTTCAGTGTTTACATGAGTGACTGCTACATTGGATGTGTGTAAAAGTATGCACTGAGTCACAAAATCTACTCCCCCATTTTATGACTATAACACACACAGCAGTGAGACTGAACTGTGTGTTAATAATTTAGTGTTCCACTTTGCTGAAGCTGACTTTCCATGACCTTATTGATGGTCTAAGTGAAAGTAAGTGACACATCCTCCACAGAGACCACCCTTAAATGCGTAAACTCTCTCCCAGTGTTAATGCACACCTTCCAGTTCACTCTAGAGGATGAGTTCTCTCACACAGCACAGTCTCTGCATGTCTGCTCATACAGAGTCTCTCCGAAATGAAGGACATTAATCAGGAGTCTGTCCCTCTCTTCACTGCAGTAATAGCCTCTACTCTCCTGGGAAGGGTTTGCACTAGATGTAGCTGAACATTGCTGTGAGCATTCAATGGTATTCAGCCTCAAACTTTGGAGGATTAGTTCTGGATCAAAAACATCATCTCTTCCTGTCCTAAAGAGGTTGGAAATACCTCTTTAACATTAGAAAAAAACACTGTGTCACAGCTTCAGAGACCTCTCTAACCCTTATACGACATTGGGATGTTAGGCTCTTGTGCAGCTGTGGCACTTTTGTTTCTTTACATGTTGCTCCATTAACTCATTAATGGTGGGATCTACAAACAAACTGGACCCAGCACTTGACTGTGGAGTAGTGGAGCTCTGTTCTCTGGAGTGATGGAGCTGTGTGGTTTGTGATCCAAAGCTTATCACCAACACCAGCACTGGACCTTGCTGATGTTTATATGGGTTAATGCCATTAGATCCTCACAGAAGCTGTTACTGCAGCAAAAAGGAACACAATCCAGATTAATGCTCTCCATTGGTAAAGCACAGATATGAGAATAAACAACATGCAAACACTCGGAACCCCTCCAGGTTTATGCTAAATCCCGCGTGTAGGAGTTTCGGTGTGGGAGTAGCTGCCTTTTCACCATTCTGAGAACAAAACATATTAGCTTAGCGGCTTAGTGGGCCACTCCACCAAGGACTGGGACCCGTTTACAGGGAAATAATTAGTGGACTGTGTGTGTAAAGTGGAGTTTAAAGTCCTTCATGAGGTGAACGAGTGCGTCAAGAGCCCTTCTCACAGTCAGGGGACTCGCCATTTTAATAGTAGAGCTCATAAAAGGGTGATCTACAGGGCTACGCTCTTTCCCAGAGTACATCACTGCAGACAATCATACATTTCCTTTATGACCATTTACATGACTCCAAAACAAAACAAATGAGAAATAAATATACACAGATACGAACAGAAACACAAATAGCCACATTAAACTGACTGTGTTTACATGCACCGTCGATAAGATAATCAGGTCACAGTTATTCTCTCAGCCGTGCACAGATTATTCCCATTCATTAGATTGGATTATAGCTGAGATCTTGGGGGTAATTCACAAAGAAGATCTCAGAGTTAAACCGATAACTTAAAGTAAACTTATTCTGACTAAATCTCTTGTTCAGTGCATGTTGAAATTAATGTGTGGATCTGGAGCCCACCAACACACCCACTGTGAAATAAGAGCACTCAGTCAGTTCTCTGCCTTTCTGATTCTGCTCTTCTTCTGACGTCAAGTACAGAGATTTTAGAATGGCCCCGCCCCCTCGTCTGAGTCTGTCCAATCACAGCGCTGGACCCGTGTTTATGTGAGAGCGCAAAGACGAGGTTAAACTCAGTAAAACAGACACAACGAGTGCGGAGAAATAAGAGCACTGAGTAAAAACTGAGAAGAAAGAGAACAGAGTGAAAACGACTAAAAACCAGAGCTTCTGCTCCTCGCTCCTCACTGCTGTGCGCTCGGGGTCGGGGTGAACAGTGAGCGTCTCATTATCATTTAAAGGAACAGGCGCTGAAAGCGGGCGTTCTGAACAGGGCTGTTTACACAGGGGGAGAACACTGCTGTGGGGATTTGGACTAAAGCAGGTCACAGCTTTTATTGTTGCTATTGAAAAATAGAATGATGTGAGATTCCTAAAAAATCACGTCATTAATGCAATGCCTGCTGGAGAGTCGTCATTTTTACGTTGTTTATGTTTGGTGAGTTCGCTGGATTGTTAGCTAACTGTATTATAATGGATGACTGGTTGCATTGAGAATGTTCCAGTTCTAAAATGCACTGTGGTGACTTTAATGGCGAGTTGTTGGTATGTCTCTGTAAACAGATCTGAGTACTGGGTGACTCATGTAGACTATGTGTAGGTCTGTGTAATCTACAGTGCTTGTAAACTTCATCAATCAGAATTGTTGTAGTTGTTTCAGATCACTGTGCATGTAAACACACCACCAGCTGTGATACCAACACCAAGCAAACAAGTGACCACCAAAGAGCACAGCGGTTCATGCAGGTGCCTAACACGTGGATGAGGAATGATTAACTGGACACGCATAAAAAATCACAACAATAAATCAATCAGAGTGATGTGGGATGCACAGCTAGAAATAAAGGTACAATACCCCACACTCAGGGTTCTCCAGGTGTGGATTTCTCTAGCGGACGCAGCCCAGAGGAGAAATCAGAGACAAAATAGAATGAGACTAAAGGTTTAACAAGCGTCTTATGAACAGACACAAACATACAAACACCTCAAAGCTTCAGTCTGTGTTTACCTTTCCTTAAAGTGAACCTTACCCTTATAACTTGCCCATTTGTATACTTTATTACCCCCCTTCCCCCCTGTTCCTCAGCGCTCAGGACCCCCACAGAGCAGGTGTGATGTGGTGGTGGATCATTCTCAGCGCTGCAGTGACACTGACGTGGTGGTGGTGTGTTAGTGTGTGTTGTGCTGGTGTAGAGTGGATCAGACACAGCAGTGCTGCTGGAGTTTTTGTGTGAGACACTCCTCCCTCGTTGGTCCACCTTGTAGATGTAAAGTCAGAGTCAGTAGCTCATCTGTCGCTGCACAGTGTGTGTCGGTCGTCTTCTAGTCCTTCATCAGTGACACAGGACGCTGTCGGCTGGATGTTTTTGGTCGGTGGACTGTTCTCAGTCCAGACACTGAGGGGTTTAAAACTCCAGCAGCACTGCTGTGTCTGATCCACTCTACACCAGCACAACACACACTAACACACCACCACCACGTCAGTGTCACTGCAGCGCTGAGAATGATCCACCACCACATCACACCTGCTCTGTGGGGGTCCTGAGCGCTGAGGAACAGGGGAAAAAGGGGGGTAATAAAGTATGCAGAGCAACTGATGGACTACAGTCTGTAAGTGTAGAGCTACAGAGTGAGCTGTATGTATTAATATAAAGCATGTAGAAACAAGGCGGTCACTTCAATGATTCGGCTGATGGATGTATGCATCATTAATGGAGTGAGATGGTGTAGCATGTTATGACGATGGACTTTGAAGCTCTTTGTATTTTTGCAATGCATCAAAATGCCTTAGTACATTAAATCATGAAGCTCTGATGAAGCTCTACCTCTGGTCTGCTTGCTCCCACAGAACCAGTTCCCCAGACCTCCGAGGCACTCTGAAGCTGAGTAGCTGGAAAGGCGTGAATCTCTAGCATGGGGAAACTTCAAGGGAGTACCTCAAAACTCACGCACAATCCCAAGAGTCCATCATCAACTCCCCAGGGGTGGGATACAAATCACATTTGCTCAGCATCACAGACTGATGATGCTCTACCAACTGAGCCCACTGCGTTTACAGCCCACCTGGAGAGGTGGTTGTCCATGAGCGGTATTCCCAAGCTTAAGGGCAAGGCCTCCTAGTTCCTCCCTTTGCCTGTGGTTCCCTCCTTTCGAGATTCTGAGTTTCAGAGTTCCTCGAGGTCTGGGGATGGATCTGTGGTAGCACAACCAGACCAGTGGTGTGCCCTGTGACATATACAGGCCTCATTACTATACAGTATAAAGCTTTGTTTATAGTGCATAGGCGTTCAGGGTTCATAGGCAGTGGATGTTAGATTTCACCTTCAGCTGGAATGGAGAAGCTGGAGTGAGTGGGAGTGTGTTGAAATGGAAATGAGCTTTGATCTAAGCCTCACTTCTCGTAACACTGCTTCTGAGTCCATCTACAAACTCATCTCTCCATTAATCCACAACAAACAGAGAGCCAAAGCCACAGAAACCGCTCAGACGTCTTTTCCAAACTGGGGATTTTACGATCAGAAGCTTGTAAAACGGAAATGTGTTCTAATAAAACACAGTGAGTTTCCCGTCATGCAGACACACTCCTGTCCACTGGTGGTGAATGGAACCGGGCGTCTTCAGATCTCCAACACACATCCACCATTGTATTCCCTCAAAACTGTCATTGCGTTAAATGTATCTGGTGCCAGAAGAAAAGGTGGTTGTTTGAATCATTTTAATAATGTATTTTCTTTAATTGAAAAACACCTTTAATGTTTTTAATCCTTGTTCTTAATTAACTCTTTTTTACTGTTTATTTTGATTCCTTAAAGCACTTTGAACTGCCTTTGTGTATGAACGGGGCTCCAACTTAGAGCCCCTTCACCACGAGCAGTGACCATGAAAATGATGGTGGTGATGATGATGGAATAGTGGACACCACAATTCAGTAGATATCTTTCCCTCTGTGTCCTGAATGTCCCTTTTCTCTGCCTTAAAACAGTACATAAGTAAGAGGATGTTTGGTTCCATTCACCACCACAGTACAGCGGCATGTCGTATCCAACCACTCTCCATCGCTTTGTTTATGTCTCAGCATTAGTCTTTAGACTCCGAATGACTGTCCAAATACAATGTGTAAAGTATATGAACAAAGGGGGATACAGGATATAACTGACATTTCGAATGTATTTACCGCCTTAAAAAAGAGAATATTAAAGACAGAGTTATAGCTCTAGCCCACTGTTGTGTTGATACCCAGGAATTCCCAGTGTAAATGGCAAATTTCTAAAAAATCTCAGTGGAATTCCTAAAAAATCCTGCAATAATAAGAACACCATGCTCCAAACAAGGTCAGATCGATAACCTCCAGTAGTGACTGACCTCGGAAGAACAGGAGGCTTATCGTGCAGGACAAGTTTGAAGAGTTTGTTAATAATGGATTCACTAAAAGGTCTTTTCCTTTGCCTGGGGGCACGTTTTACCAGCGCAAAATAATAATAAAAAATATAACATCCCTTTCCCATTAAGTCCAGTCTGTCGTTGTATTATTAAAGTGGGAAAACGAAGCTGAAACACGCATGACGCCGTGTGTAAAAATGAAACGCTCGGTTTACCAGGTCCTGACCGGTTTTTACTGCTCATGAATAATTCAGGCCGGCTGAGAGGGGTGTAAAACTCCTCGATTTGTGGACCGCCGAGGCTCGGCTTAACCGTGTGTGTCGCAGGATGAAATATGATGAAATATAGATGATGGTAAAACAGGCCGGAGGTTCCAGGGATCTTCTGCTCTTAAGTTGTTTTGGTCTGTTTTCCTGGAGCTTGGATAAAACTACCAACATCTTCAACAGCACAAAGGAAAGTTTGCAGACTCTGTGCAGGTCTCTGACTGAGGGAAATCAGCTCAGATCTAATCCACAGCTCGAATATTTCTCATCCTGAGACTGAAGTGGGAACTGTATGGGATTAATAACCTGTTTAATGATGTGAAATGATCTGCAGACAGAGGAAAGACCACAGACAACAGTCCTACGTTTATCCTAATTGCACAGCACTATAAGAAAAACTGGACACAGCTTTTAACACATCCATGGCAGCATTTCTCTCTCTCTCTCTCTCTCTCTCTCTCTCTCTCTCTCTCTCTCTCTCTCTCTCTCTCTCTCTCTATCTCTCTCTCTCTCTCTCTCTCTCTCTCTTTCTCTCTCTCTTTCTCTCCCTCTCTTTCTCTCTCTGAGGGAGAACACACCACACTCCTCACAGACAGTCACCCGGAGGAAACCCACATGGACACAGAGAGAACACACCACACTCCTCACAGTCACCTGGAGGAAACCCACACAGACACAGGGAGAACACACCACACTCCTCACAGACAGTCACCCGGAGGAAACCCACACAGACACAGAGAGAACACACCACACTCCTCACAGACAGTCACCCGGAGGAAACCCACACAGACACAGAGAGAACACACCACACTCCTCACAGACAGTCACCCGGAGGAAACCCACACAGACACAGAGAGAACACACCACACTCCTCACAATCAGTCACCTGGAGGAAACCCACGCAGACACAGGGAGAACACACCACACTCCTCACAGACAGTCACCCGGAGGAAACCCACGCAGACACAGGGAGAACACACCACACTCCTCACAGGCAGTCACCCGGAGGAAACCCACACAGACACAGGGAGAACCCACCACACTCCTCACAGACAGTCACCCGGAGGAAACCCACACAGACACAGAGAGAACACACCACACTCCTCACAGACAGTCACCCGGAGGAAACCCACGCAGACACAGGGAGAACACACCACACTCCTCACAGACAGTCACCCAGAGGAAAACCACGCAGACACAGGGAGAACACACCACACTCCTCACAGACAGTCACTCGGAGGAAACCCACGCAGACACAGAGAGAACACACCACACTCCTCACAGACAGTCACCGGGAGGAAAACCACACAGACACAGGGAGAGCACACCACACTCCTCACAGTCACCCGGAGGAAAACCACGCAGACACAGAGAGAACACTGTGCTTTGATCTAAGATGGGTTCATTCCACAGAACCCAGACATGGTGCTATAATACAGTTACAAAGTCTTTTGTCTGTAGGACGCCCAGGAATCCTCTGCAGCATGATGTAAGTCCAGACTGAAACCTAAGAATGACGCTCCAGTCTTCCTCAGCACTGAGACATAGCTCTGTGTTTTTATTTTTATTTCTGTATGAATCCCGAACGCTCGCCTGCATTTACATCCAACCCCTGACTCCGACTCCCACATGTTGTCTGACCGACACTAAACAGCACCCAGCTTTAATTAATTGCAGCGTCCTCCTCGCGGTGGAGCACACAGCCTGCAGCTGAAGGAGGAGGAGCAGCAGCCTCTTGGGCTGACCTCTCGTTTTCGGACCCTCGTATCCCTGACATCCAGCCTTCGACAGGAATAACCCAGGACTTTTTTCTCTTCCAAACCAGAGCGATTCAATATTATTGATCGCTCAGAGAGCTGCAGCCATCGTTCTGAGTCATACGTGCATCGCTCCCCACGTAAGGTCAGGATATTTCCATCCCACAGGTCACAGAGCTGGAGAAAGCCTGAGAATCTCTGTCTTCTGTTTCCTGGAGGGTGCTGGGAAACCCCTGGGGGCTTCAGAGGGAGACTAATGAATTCTGTGAGAATAACTTTTACTGGTTTAACTTTATTTTTGTTGACTGACTTCATCCTGCTATTAATGCCGTGTTGGAAATGCTACATTTCCTTTGATAAACTTTGATGACAAATAATTTGTCTACAACCATGCCCTCATTGGTTAGGACTTAAGGGGTTGTGCTGAAGGCCCAATTTATACTTCAGCGTCAAACCTATGTCGTAGGTATCGCATTGACGTGGACCCTATGCTGTAGCCTGACACACACCTCTCTGAATAAGTACCTACACGTTGCATCGATGCAGACCGCAGACTGTGATTGGTCAGTAGCTGAAGGGACATTGTTGAAGTTGAACTGAAGAATTGCAGGAACCTGAGCTCCTCTCCTCCACACACAGAGACACAGACAGCAGCACATTCACAGACAGAGACTTCCTCAGACACGAGGTGGACATCAGTAACTGATACAAATGTTGAACAAAGGAAAAATACTCTCTCTGAGAAAAAATAACTCAAAGAAAACCAATATCATGTGCCACTGTGTATTAGTTACTTTTCTGGCGCCTCATGTAAACTCTGCTCTGTCCCAAACAGCACCCTACTCCCTAAATAGTGCACTTTAAAGATTTATAAAAAAAATTCTACAGAGTGTAGAGGAAGATGTTTGAGATTCTGCCCCTAGTGGTGTGGAGGTGTAACTACAGAGCGACACAGACACCAGCGCGGAATATAAACACTCACAACAGCATCTTCTCTGTGGCGAGTCTACACCATATCACACTAACATACAGTAAGAGGGGTTTCTAGATAGGTTTCTGATAGAAGAACATGAAGAAGAAGAAGAAGAAGAAAAAACATTTTCATTGAAATTGTTTCTCTGCATTTGACCCATCTGTGGCAGTCAATGCAACACACAAACACACACTAGTGAGCAATTCTTCACACACACACTAGGGGCAGTGACCACACACACATCCGGAGCAGGGGGCTGTGACCTCCTTGGTGCACTGGGGAGCAGTTTGGGGGTTAGGCGCCTTTCTCAAGGGCTCTTCAGCCATAAGTTAATTTTCTCTTCCCGGTCCCGGGAACTGAACCCGGCCACCTACCGGTCTCAAGCTCGCTTCTCTATCCTCGAGGCCGCGGCTGCCCCCGAACAGCCCTTTCAGACTTTCAACCGAATGAAAAGGAAGAACTAGTCAATTTAGTTGAGGCAATGTGCAAAAACACTGTCAGAACTGTCATCAAATACATCAGTTATTCAGATTACACCTAGCTGACTATAATCCAGCTGTCAGAACACAACTGCCTCCACCAGCACCAAGGCGTGGAGCGGCCTCAAAAGGGACATCTCAGGCCGGTTCCAGCCGACAGTTCAGAGTGTAGCATTAGAATGAGGATAAATAAGTAATTTGGGGCAGTAATATCACAGATCTCAGCGCTGATCACAGCACGGGAAACATCTTCACTATGACAGACCCAGACAAGAGCTGGTATATTACAGACAGTACACTGCATCCTCATTCATACCGTGGTTTAGAACTCAATACTGAACATGCTATTGTTATTATTCATTCATTCATCCATTCATTCATTCATTCATTCATTCATTCCCTACTTTAGACTCAGATACTGTACTTACTGATGCTACTCAGTTACACATAAATAAATACCCCCTCCTGCTACTCCCCTCCTTATTTCTACCCTCACTGACCGCACAGGAGTATGTTGTAGTTCTACTCTTACAGACTGTAGTCCATCTGTTGCTCTGCATACTTTATTACCCACCTCTTCCCCTGTTCCTCAGCGCTCAGGACCCCCACAGAGCAGGTGTGATGTGGTGGTGGATCATTCTCAGCGCTGCAGTGACACTGACATGGTGGTGGTGTGTTAGTGTGTGTTGTGCTGGTGCGAGTGGATCAGACACAGCAGTGCTGCTGGAGTTTTTAAACCCCTCAGTGTCTGGACTGAGAATAGTCCATCAAGCCAGCAGGGGGCAGCGTTCTGTGTCACTGATGAAGGACTAGAGGACGACCGACACACACTGTGCAGCGACAGATTTACATCTACAAGGTGGACCAACGAGGGAGGAGTGTCTCACAGAGTGGACAGAGAGTGGACACAGGATTTAAAAACTCCAGCAGCACTGCTGTGTCTGATCCACTCTACACCAGCACAACACACACTAACACACCACCACCACGTCAGTGTCACTGCAGCGCTGAGAATGATCCACCACCACATCACACCTGCTCTGTGGGGGTCCTGAGCGCTGAAGAACAGGGGGGAAGGGGGGTAACAAAGTATGCAGAGCAACAGGCACTAGCTAGGAGAATGAGTCTGTGTGTAATGTGAGTGAAATGTTCAGGGCAGTTTCAGACTCTACAAGACACCGCAAGACTCCCAGCAGCAGGCGTCCTGCTCTGAGTTCAGTGAAGTGTTTTCTCCTGGAGTGGGATTCGACAGATAGTGAGGGTTCCTCTTTCTTTAACTTCTCTTTTGGAATGTGGAGAGTGAGGGAATATGGGAAGAGCGGAGAAGTGAAGGAGTGGAGGAAGCCTTTGGAGGAGGGGGTAGAGGTAATGGAGCGATGCTGGAGGTGAAGGAGTGTGATGTAATGAAGGGAAGCCAGTGTGCATGTTTCATCAAAAACACAAATTAAGTAGAATGCGTTGGAGAAGCAGTGAGAACTGCCAAAGCTAACTGCTAATTGCTAGCCCCCATCCACTCAAGCCTAGCTAAACACAACTTAGTCTTATACACTGAGACCATTTCTGTATTTATAAATGGTTAAACATGAATTAAAAAATCACGTAAGTAGACCCTGTCACACTGACACTGCTTTTAAAAAGGTGCACAATGCTTCTCAGTCATGGTCCTGAAGAAAAACACAGTTCACTCAGCGCCTTCACTGGCCTGGGTCTGAGCTGTTATGCTCTACAAACAAAATTAAACTAACAGTGTTTGGAGGAGAACGCTAACCTCTGTTCATCAGACTCAACACGCTCGGAGGAGAACACTAACCTCTGTTCATCAGACTTAACACGCTCGTAGGAGAACACTAACCTCTGTTCATCAGACTCAACACGCTCGGAGGAGAACACTAACCTCTGTTCATCAGACTCAACACGCTCGGAGAAGAACACTAACCTCTGTTCATCAGACTCAACACGCTCGGAGGAGAACGCTAACCTCTGTTCATCAGACTCAACACTCTCGGAGGAGAACGCTAACCTCTGTTCATCAGACTCAACACGCTCGGACGAGAACGCTAACCTCTGTTCATCAGACTCAACACGCTGGGAGGAGAACACTAACCTCTGTTCATCAGACTCAACACGCTCGGAGGAGGACACTAACCTCTGTTCATCAGACTCAACACGCTCGGAGGAGAACGCTAACCTCTGTTCATCAGACTCAACACGCTGGGAGGAGAACACTAACCTCTGTTCATCAGACTCAACACGCTCGGAGGAGGACACTAACCTTTCATCAGACTCAACACGCTCAGAGGAGAACACTAACCTGTGTTCATCAGACTCAACACACTGGGAGGAGAACGCTAACCTCTGTTCATCAGACTCAACACGCTCGGAGGAGAACGCTAACCTCTGTTCATCAGACTCAACACGCTTGGAGGAGAAAGCTAACCTCTGTTCATCAGACTCAACACGCACGGAGGAGAACGCTAACCTCTGTTCATCAGACTCAACACGCTCGGAGGAGAACGCTAACCTCTGTTCATCAGACTCAACACGCTCGGAGGAGAACGCTAACCTCTGTTCATCAGACTTAACACGCTGGGAGGAGAGCACTAACCTCTGTTCATCAGACTCAACACGCTGGGAGGAGAACACTAACCTCTGTTCATCAGACTCAACACGCTCGGAGGAGGACACTAACCTTTCATCAGACTCAACACGCTCAGAGGAGAACACTAACCTGTGTTCATCAGACTCAACACACTGGGAGGAGAACGCTAACCTCTGTTCATCAGACTCAACACGCTCGGAGGAGAACGCTAACCTCTGTTCATCAGACTCAACACGCTTGGAGGAGAAAGCTAACCTCTGTTCATCAGACTCAACACGCACAGAGGAGAACGCTAACCTCTGTTCATCAGACTCAACACGCTCGGAGGAGAACGCTAACCTCTGTTCATCAGACTTAACACGCTGGGAGGAGAGCACTAACCTCTGTTCATCAGACTCAACACGCTGGGAGGAGAACACTAACCTCTGTTCATCAGACTCAACACGCTCGGAGGAGGACACTAACCTTTCATCAGACTCAACACGCTCAGAGGAGAACACTAACCTGTGTTCATCAGACTCAACACACTGGGAGGAGAACGCTAACCTCTGTTCATCAGACTCAACACGCTCGGAGGAGAACGCTAACCTCTGTTCATCAGACTCAACACGCTTGGAGGAGAAAGCTAACCTCTGTTCATCAGACTCAACACGCACGGAGGAGAACGCTAACCTCTGTTCATCAGACTCAACACGCTCGGAGGAGAACGCTAACCTCTGTTCATCAGACTCAACACGCTCGGAGGAGAACGCTAACCTCTGTTCATCAGACTCAACACGCTCGGAGGAGAAAGCTAACCTCTGTTCATCAGACTCAACACGCTGGGAGGAGAGCACTAACCTCTGTTCATCAGACTTAACACGCTGGGAGGAGAGCACTAACCTCTGTTCATCAGACTCAACACGCTGGGAGGAGAACGCTAACCTCTGTTCATCAGACTCAACACGCTCGGAGGAGAACGCTAACCTCTGTTCATCAGACTCAACACGCTCGGAGGAGAAAGCTAACCTCTGTTCATCAGACTCAACACGCACGGAGGAGACCGCTAACCTCTGTTCATCAGACTCAACACGCTCGGAGGAGAACACTAACCTCTGTTCATCAGACTCAACACGCTCGGAGGAGAACGCTAACCTCTGTTCATCAGACTCAACACGCTCGGAGGAGAAAGCTAACCTCTGTTCATCAGACTCAACACGCTGGGAGGAGAGCACTAACCTCTGTTCATCAGACTCAACACGCTGGGAGGAGAACGCTAACCTCTGTTCAACAGACTCAACACGCTCGGAGGAGAACGCTAACCTCTGTTCATCAGACTCAACACACTCAGAGGAGAACACTAACCTCTGTTCATTAGACTCAACACGCTGGGAGGAGAGCACTAACCTCTGTTCATCAGACTCAACACGCTCGGAGGAGAACGCTAACCTCTGTTCATCAGACTCAACACGCTCGGAGGAGAAAGCTAACCTCTGTTCATCAGACTCAACACGCACGGAGGAGAACGCTAACCTCTGTTCATCAGACTCAACACGCTCGGAGGAGAACACTAACCTCTGTTCATCAGACTCAACGCGCTCGGAGGAGAACGCTAACCTCTGTTCATCAGACTCAACACGCTCAGAGGAGAAAGCTAACCTCTGTTCATCAGACTCAACACGCTGGGAGGAGAGCACTAACCTCTGTTCATCAGACTTAACACGCTGGGAGGAGAGCACTAACCTCTGTTCATCAGACTCAACACGCTGGGAGGAGAACGCTAACCTCTGTTCAACTGACTCAACACGCTCGGAGGAGAACACTAACCTCTGTTCATCAGACTCAACACGCTGGGAGGAGAGCACTAACCTCTGTTCATCAGACTTAACACGCTGGGAGGAGAGCGCTAACCTCTGTTTATCAGACTCAACACGCTCGGAGGAGAACGCTAACCTCTGTTCATCAGACTCAACACACTCAAAGGAGAACACTAACCTCTGTTCATCAGACTCAACACGCTCGGAGGAGAACACTAACAGCTGAATTTAGCTCCCTATTCTATAGCTTTTTCCGTCAAATCTTCCAGTTCCACCTTAAATGTTGCAGTAGACTCAGGTGCTATAACATAATTGCTTCCCCATTTTAAGGTGGAACTGGAAGTTTAGATCTAACTTCTAGGATTAACTGTTCAGGACTTCTAATAACTCTCCAAGACTATTATTAACTCTTCAGGATTCGGAATAACTCCCCCGGACTAGGATTAACTCTTCAGAACTCTAACTAACTCTAGAGGACTAGGATTAACTCTTCAGGAGTCAGACTAACACTCTAGCACTATGCTTAACTACTTAGGACTGGGACTAACTTTCCCAGGACCAGTCCTAACACTCCAGGACCAGGACTGAGCGGCACTTGTGCAGAAAGTACAACATTTTATATAATGAATATTTAAAATTAAGTTGAAGAGGGCTGTGATTGGATGTTGTACCTGCGTTTAAACGTGAGGACCACCCCCAGGAGGATGATGATGAACATCAAGATCCCAGCGATGACCCCTGCCATCTTCACCGTGCTGTCCACCTGCTTCTCAGGTTCCACGGCATTGGAATTCTGGGTAGACGCACCTGAAACAACACGTGATACATCACAGAAAAGAGAGAGAGGCTTTAACTGAGACAGGAGCTGCCCCGGAACCCGAGAACACCAACCACATCCTCAACCACAACTGTGCTTTCAACCCAGTACCCCACATACAGCACTGCGCAGAAGCCAGAGACTTTTATTATGTCTTTTATTCATTTAATGTCCAGTGAAATCATCCTGTAAGTGTGAGTTTTTCTTAATTCTGAGATATTTTTAAGGGAATTAGAATTAAGAAATGAAGAAGATAGGACGAAAACTACAAAATGGAAATCGTAACAACCATGCAAGACCTGCAAGATCGCCAAAGCAGCCATCAGAGTATCAGTACTTTCACTTTTGAGGGATAGATCTGAACACATCCATCCTTCCACTGTGAGAAGAACAGATCAGCACTAAGGGTCTGAAAGGGGGTGGAGCAGGAGTAATAACCTATAGAAAACAAACTCGCTCTGAGGAGTGGGGACCCATGTGGGAATAAGAGCCAGTGCTGTATTGGTTTCTTTCCTGGCACCAAATATAAACTACACTCTGTTCCAAATGGCACTCCCTACATAGTGCACTTCACCGATTATAAAACTAATACTGCTACATCCAAACAGTGCACTAAATGTTAGACAGGGAGCTTTGAAACTGAAAGTCCATATAAATTATTTCTTTATTCAACATTCAGTGCACTTTTTGAATAAAGAAAGCATTATTTTATGATCTACACTGCGCACTACATAAGGTGAAGAGAGATATTTCAGATTCAGGCCTAGTGTTTTGGAGTTATGTTATTGCAGGGCGACACAGACAAACTAAAGTACAAGTACACACACTAACAGTGGTGTAGGGCACTTGCACAGGCTGCGGCGTAGACTCTGTGTCGAATAGAAGCATGAATTGGCTTTAGCCACGATTAGCGATTACTCACCGCAGTTTCCAAGGTCATCATCTGGAGAGAGAATCTTTGCATCAAGTTAAATTTTGGTGAAACTAACACACAAATTCCTTCCACAAACAACCATGATTGTTGGCCATGTGACCTGAAGGGGCAGGGCTTGACACAGCAGCACTCTGGATCCATAATGAAGGAACTGCTTTTCTACAACACAGTCCAAGCTGATTATAAACTGGTCCATAATCACAAGGTGGCCTCGAGCGTGATCAGTCGAGAGGTGGGATTAGAGGGATATATCTGGGGCTGTTTGTTTTGAATGAGTATGGTTTTATGGAGTTAGCTGGATAATTAGCTAACCACACCAAAATGGACAACGATGGTTTTTGTGTTGCCAATTTTTCAGCTCCTACAAATGTCCAGTGGAGGAACTGAAGATGTCCTGAAAAGACTGGACAGGATAAAGACTGGACCCAGGAGATTTAGATGCTAACCTTTCATTATGATTTCTGACACAGTCATTAATTAACTTGTATTAATACAATTTTTGGCTGGAACTGAATTGAATAAAGTGTGGTCTCTGACTTCTGCCCAGTTCCATGTCACCCAACCTTCACACACAGTCAGGAAAGTCAACCCAACAACACACACAACCACAGACACAAGGAGTGCACACATGACCGTGGATATTACTACAGTTGGTTTATGGCTAAGGGACAAGTGACTGGATGTAGATGTGAAGAAAACCATGCAGAGATAACACACACAGTCCAGCGAGAGCCTCCAGGAGCACGGCCTCTCCTCAGAAGGAGGTGTGTGTGTTTGTGAGTGACAGTGTTACTGAGTTAAAAGCTGAAGAACAGGATGGAGGTGAATAAAATCATGCGGGAGAGAGTCACAGTGCCACAGAGTGTGTGTGTGCAAGTGTGCCACCTGTTAATCATCTAACGTGATTTGGACTTGAAGAACACTTAGGGATCAATAAAGATTAAGCCCAGACTGGGACTACACAAGAGTCTACATAGAGATGTTGCATTTAAAGGGGAAATATTCCATGACAAGACCTAATCCATGGCCCTAAAGCTAGTATTAAGGTGGTACTATATCCTTAGTCTCATCGTTGTTGACAGAGCTCACCACGTGTTTTGTTTACCAGCGTTTCACCGATGGCAAACTCATCAGAGTTTAATCTCAGTGATGTCGACCGGTCCTGACTGTAGCATTGGTTCTGATCTACAGGCTTTGTCCTAACTGCACATGACGCCACGGCAGCAGGCATCAGTACAGACAGCCGACACATTTGGGCCAGATCTGTGTCACCTTTGTGATTTGTGGGCTGGATGTGGGCATTCGGACCCAGAGCACACCTAGTATCTGGTTCATTTAAGGTGGAGTTGAGGCAGTCAGACTCATTGTGAGTCTAGGTGCCTTAACTAGGCCACAGCTCCACCTTAAATAGACCAGATAAATGGACATTTGGGCGATAAGAGAACTTCAGATGTGGACCAAATACTGGTCAAACATTCACTGGTATCTGGTAAGTATCCTCGTTAAGTCAGGGTGTAAATGAGCAATCAACCAATCAGAAAGCAGCTCCAGGCTGCACCTAAAATAAGGGCGTGTCCTAGATATGCTGTTTTTTTAGGGTGTCAGAGCAGCTCACAAAGTACTGATTATAATGGGAGCATCCTGTTATTGACGCTGTCGATCACTCACGTCCACACACCACACTCCTCACAGACAGTCACCCGGAGGAAACCCACACAGACACAGAGAGAACACACCACACTCCTCACAGACAGTCACCCGGAGGAAACCCACGCAGGCACAGAGAGAACACACCACTCTCCTCACAGACAGTCACCCGGAGGAAACCCACGCAGACACAGAGAGAACACACCACACTCCTCACAGACAGTCACCCGGAGGAAACCCACGCAGACACAGGGAGAACACACCAAACTCCTCACAGACAGTCACCCGGAGGAAACCCACGCAGACACAGGGAGAACACACCACACTCCTCACAGACAGTCACCCGGAGGAAACCCACGCAGACACAGGGAGAACACACCACACTCCTCACAGACAGTCACCCGGAGGAAACCCACGCAGACACAGGGAGAACACACCACACTCCTCACAGACAGTCACCCGGTGGAAACCCACGCAGACACAGAGAGAACACACCACACTCCTCACAGACAGTCACCCGGAGGAAACCCACGCAGACACAGGGAGAACACACCACACTCCTCACAGACAGTCACCCGGAGGAAACCCACGCAGACACAGGGAGAACACACCACACTCCTCACAGACAGTCACCCGGAGGAAACCCACGCAGACACAGGGAGAACACACCACACTCCTCACAGACAGTCACCCGGAGGAAACCCACGCAGACACAGGGAGAACACACCACACTCCTCACAGACAGTCACCCGGAGGAAACCCACGCAGACTCAGAGAGAACACACCACACTCCTCACATACAGTCACCCGGAGGAAACCCATGCAGACACAGAGAGAACACACCACACTCCTCACAGACAGTCACCCGGAGGAAACCCATGCAGACACAGAGAGAACACACCACACTCCTCACAGACAGTCACCCGGAGGAAACCCATGGAGACACAGAGAGAACACACCACACTCCTCACAGACAGTCACCCAGAGGAAACCCATGCAGACACAGAGAGAACACACCACACTCCTCACAGACAGTCACCCGGAGGAAACCCATGCAAACACAGAGAGAACACACCACACTCCTCACAGACAGTCACCCGGAGGAAACCCACGCAGACTCAGAGAGAACACACCACACTCCTCACATACAGTCACCCGGAGGAAACCCACGCAGACACAGGGAGAACACACCACACTCCTCACAGACAGTCACCCGGTGGAAACCCACACAGACACAGGGAGAACACACCACACTCCTCAGAAAATCACCCGGAGGAAACCCACGCAGACACAGGAAGAACACACCATACTCCTCACAAACAGTCACTCAGAGGAAACCCACGCAGACACAGGGAGAACACACCACACTCCTCACAGACAGTCACCCGGAGGAAACCCACGCAGACACAGGGAGAACACAACACACTCCTCGCAGACAGTCACCCGGAGGAAACCCACGCAGACACAGGGAGAACACACCACACTCCTCACAGACAGTCATCCGGAGGAAACCCACGCAGACACAGGGAGAACACACCACACTCCTCACAGACAGTCATCCGGAGGAAACCCACGCAGACACAGGGAGAACACACCACACTCCTCACAGACAGTCATCCGGAGGAAACCCACGCAGACACAGGGAGAACACAACACACTCCTCACAGTCACCCGGAGGAAACCCACACGGATTGTATTTTATATTTAGATTTATATTTGTATATTTATATTGGAGATGAAATGCTCAGTTTTTTTTTGATTTTAGAGAATACATTGTTACCATTCTCTGTATTTTGAATGAATTTAATGAATTTACTTATTTAAAATTTTCTAAACAGAATAAAAGATTAAACACTGTCACATTCAGAGCCAAGAGCTTTATAAACAACAGCAAATCCTCCTTCAGTCAAGTGTCAGTCGACTGTGAAACGAGACAAACCCAGAGCTAGAGCAGTACACGGTGAGAATATATTGGAGCTGAACTCGCTGTGATACGAGCAGAAAGAACGAGGAGAATGAGGAGAATGAGAAGAAAGACAAGAAGCAAGGCACATTCCTTCAGTTCCTTCTTCGTCTGAAAGGAATTCTGAGCCTCCGCCACAATAACCTCATCCTCCAGAGGAATTTTCACACTCGCTTTCTATCCAAACATCTTACAACCTTCATAAGCAATGACATCACTGCACTTTAAATCCTCCCTCTTCACTGCAGGAGATCCTTTCATCCAACACCCCTCCTTCATCCAGGGTTCATCTTCCATTTTCACAACATCAACAGATTCACATCTCACTGACAGCTCACTCACTCACTCACAACTCACTCTCTCACTCACCCAATCACTGACAACCCTCACTCACTGACCCAATCACTCACTCACTGACAACTCACTCACTCATTCACTCACCCGATCACTCACTTACTGAAAACCCTCACTCACTGACCCAATCACTCACTTACTGACAACTCACTCACTCATTCACTCACCCGATCACTCACTTACTGAAAACCCTCACTCACTGACCCAATCACTCACTTACTGAAAACCCTCACTCACTGACCCAATCAGTCACTCACTGACAACTCACTCACTGACAACTCACTCACTGACCCAATCACTCACTCACCGACAACTCACTCACTGACAACTCACTCACTCATTCACTCACCCGATCACTCACTTACTGAAAACCCTCACTCACTGACCCAATCACTCACTCACTGACAACTCACTCACTCATTCACTCACCCGATCACTCACTTACTGAAAACCCTCACTCACTGACAACCCTCACTCACTGACCCAATCACTCACTCACTCATTTACCCACCCAATCACTCACTCACTGAAAACCCTCACTCACTGACCCAATCACTCACTCACACACTGACAACTCACTCACTCATTCACTCACCCAATCACTCACTCACTGGCAACTCACTCACTCATTCACTCACCCAATCACTCACCCAATCACTGACAACTCACTCTCTGACTCACCCGATCACTCACTCACTCACTGACAGCTCACTCTCTTACTCACCCAATCACTCACTCACTCACTGACTGACAACTCACTTACTCACTGACAACTCACTCACTCACCCAATCACTCACTCACACACTGACAACTCACTCACTCATTGACAGCTCACTCTCTTACTCACCCGATCACTCACTCACTCACTGACTGACAACTCACTTACTCACTGACAACTCACTCACTCACTCACTCACCCAGTCACTCACTCACTGACAAACCTTACTCACTTACCCATTCACTCACTCACTCTCCCAGTCACTCCCTCACCCAATCACTCACTCACTCACTGACAACTCACTCTCTGACTCACCCGATCACTCACTGACAACTCACTCTCTGACTCACCCAATCACTCACTCACTCACTGACAACTCACTCACTCTACCAGTCATTCCCTCACCCAATCACTCACTCACTCACTGACAGCTCACTCACTAATTCACTCACCCAATCACTCACTCACTCACTGACAACTCACTCATTCACCCAATCACTCACTCACTGACAACACTCACTTAAACTCTGAATCAAACCTGCTCTAAAATGACTCACGACTGAGATTCTCGCAGCAAAATGACTCCTGACTCAAACTAATTCACTGCAGTCTTTGTAAGTCTTTGGCAACAGAAAGTAGATAATATCTAGCAGTGTATCAGAGATTCAGGTGTTGTTTTAGAGAGTCTTTCATGTTTAGAAGAGAATGCGAGTTCGAGTCGGTATGCCTCCTGTCTGCAGTCCGCCAGCACGTACCGTGACCGTGAGGAGTGTTGTTGTTAGAGTACACTGCCCATCGTGTTTACTCGGGTAAATAAATCCTGAGGTAAACACGACTCTTCTTCAGTCGTAAACAGATTAAAGTCTCTCTGCCTGTGTTTTCTGAAACAACCTGTGTCTTCAGTGAGGAGCGAGTCCTTGGAGCGGAGACAGCGTCCATCGCCGTTAGTGACAGGGACAGAATTGAGACACATTCCTCTCTGCTGCAGAGTCTACGTCTAACTTTAATAACCCTCACACTGCTATTTTTCTGTTTCAGCGTCTCACACACACCTCTCCTCCCCAGGGACAAAGCCACTGAGGACACTGAGGACACTCTCAGTCTCGGTCTCGGTGTCCGTTCAGCTGAGATCCACACCACGGGCCTCTCTCCTTATTATTATTCTTCACTGCAGTTACAGCCTCTGCTCTTCTGGGTAGGTCTCAGACAAGACGTAGCAGAACATTGCTGTGAGGATGTGATGGTGTTCGGCCACATCCACATTAGCGAGGTCAGGTGCTGAGGGTAGAGGGTGGAGCTTGGTCACTCCAGAGAACACTGCACTGCGGTGAGTGTTTATACTTGTGTGTTGGTGCGTCTGTGCCACTGTGCAATTACACCACATCACCACTAGGGCTGAATCTCAAACACATTCCTCCACCCTATGTAGTGCACAGTGTAGTGGTGTAGAATTCGTTTTATCATCTGTGAAGTGCACTATATCAGAAGCAGAGGGTTTTTTTGTGTTTGTTTGTTTCTCGAGGTGTCCATATTTTTCCTTTGTTCCACTTTGGTGTATTTGCTCTATGATGTCCAAACCGACGTTTGAGAAGATCTTTGGGGGCAAAAGTGCTGTTGTTCTCTGCTCTTCCCAGGTCCTGGTGAATCAGGTCCTGGTTCTGGAAGCGGGTTCTTGTTTAGTGGCTGTTCTCTCGTGGTTCAGAGCGAGTCGAGTAGGGACTAAACCGTGGCAACGCAACGCAGACGTCCAGCACCAACTCTCCATCTGTAAAATCTCCAGCTGCAGCAGAGATCATGTTTGTTTTTATCCGACTCTCGACGGCAGCTCGTAAAATTACGCCGTGGTTTTTTGAAGAGGTTCAAACGCTCCTTGGATCGGTGGCCGACGAAAGAATCCAGTGAGAGCTGGACGCTGCAACAAGGAAGGAATAAACTCTACTGATCTGTCTGAACTGATGATGGAGCTGTGTTCAGTCCCAAACAACAACAACACGCCAATACACCATGAGTAAACACTGCTTAACGAAACCGTTGTTGTGGTTTCCAAAGCCACGGGGTGTGAGAGCTGTGGGAGCAGAACACCAACCAGGGACCGGGACTGAAAGGCGTGTCGATCCGAGATGAGATGAGTCGCCATTATTTCATGACAGATATACAGTGCATTTTAAATTCATACCCTGTTACTACAACATTCTCTTACACAGTGTGTGCACTGCGAGTGATGTTAAAGAATGATGGCAGAGTGGTGCAACACTTCGTAGTTGGTCTCCACATCCACGTTATACCACGCCTCGCTGGGTCCAGGGTTAGGTTTCTGTTTTCATGTGTTTGTGCTGATCAGGATGGACCTGAGAAAACTGCTGTGACCTGAACAGAGTGAAGGAAACACAGAGCCATTCAGCTACCAGCTTCTCTGTGCAGCGCCAGTCAACAGCGCCCCCTTCTTGCTACACGTGCGTGAGTGGGAAGCCAGTGTCATGAGGTGCTTCACAAGTAAATCACACGACAAGATCTTAGCTTCAAACTGTCCATGCCCCGATTAGTCCACCACACCATGTCCACGACTCGTAGAAAATGTCCACCAAGCAAAAGCCGTCTCTGCTAACATTTCTCCAACTGACAGAGTATTTTTCATGGGAAATCATTTACAGCTCTATCTACAGAGAGAGAGACAGAGAGAGAGAGAGAGAGAGAGAGAGAGAGAGAGTGAGGGGGCATATAGAAAGAGAGAGAGACAGAAATAGACGGAGATAGGCCGTCACCTCCTGTCACTGCCAACCCATCTCTCTCTGTCTGAATCTGATTGGGTTCAGTAGTTCACACACACACACACATACACACATACACACACACACACACTCCAGAGCCCATCTGGCTGCTTTAGCACCTTTTCTGACAGAGCGCTTTCCCCACATTCACCCCACAATCTGACTGATTTAACACGGTCCTGACCAATCATTTAGCTTCACCCTCTCTCTCTCTCTCTCTCTCTCTCTCTGTACTCTGTCTATCTGTGCATCATATCACTCTTTCTCTCTCTACACTATCCCACTCTCTCTCTCTCTCTCTCTCTCTCTCTCTCTCTCTCACACACACACACACACAGGGCTCATAGGGGCAAGTAAACACTGAGTGTCTTAAATGGGGCAGTAGTTACACTATGGAACCTGTGCATTTAAGGTGGAACAACAAACTTGATTATGTCCAAACTTGGCAAATTTGCCTTACCACCTTAAATTAACCTTTAGTTTCAACATGGCGCCTGTGCATTTAATGTGAAATGGTAAATATGTCTTTTAGGACTTTACCAGACCACCTTAAATACAGCTGCAATCTAGTGCCTGTGTATTTAAGGTGGAATGGAAAATGTGTAATGTATTCTTACAAACAGAGCACTAACTTCAATGGTTCCTTACATCAGAACAGGGATCCACTGATAGTGAAGGATTCTGAACATTAAAAATGTTATTTTCAACATTATTAAGTTAAAAGCATTAACTTTGACACCACAAAATAAATAAAGGAACACATAAAGCACGAAAGCGGAGGAGAGAAGCCCCTCTGAGGCAGAGCTGGAGGAATGAGGCAGGGATGTGTAATATCGCTGTAATGATCAGTAAGAGTCGCTGATGAACGTGTGTATTTACTCTCTCTCTCTAATGGAGGCAAATTGCTCCGGCAGTAAAACTGTGGAACATTAATTCAACCCAAGTTCCCGAATGATCTCTTCCTCCATCTCTGCCTCTCTCTCTTTTATCTCTTCTTCTCCCTGAGGATTCTCAGTGCCATTAAACCCTGTCTTAACCATAGAGGATCACTCCCTTAAGTCTGGAGTCGTTCCCCGCCCTAATTCAGAAAATACGTTCACTTTTATTTAATAAAAACAAGGCGAAGAAAGGGTCCCTGCGGTTAAATCACTTGCTTTCCTGAAAATAACATCTTCATCCACTTATTTAGGGCCTATTTTATTGAACCGGCTCATATTTCTCTCGGGTGTAAATTTCGAGTCGGGGCACAGCTATGAGGCAGAGTCTCAGTCGAGTCCAGAGTCAGTCAAAGGACCGTCTGAGTTTGAGATGAGTGTCATGTGAGGATGAGTTTAAATATGAATCATTTATGGAGAGTTTAAATCTGAATCGTGAGTCATTCGTGGAGAGTTTAAATCTGAATCGTGAGTCATTTATAGACCGTTCACAACTAAATCAGAAGTCATTCATGGTGAGTTTAAATCTGAATCATGAGTCATTTATGAAGAGTTTAAAACTGAATTGTGAGTCATTCAAGGAGAGTTTAAATCTGAATCATGAGTCATTTATAGACAGTTCACAACTGAATCAGTTGTCATTCATGGAGAGTTTTAATATGACTCTTGAGTCATTTATGGAGAGTTTAAATCTGAATCTTGATTCATTTATAGACAGTTTAGACTGATTTTAGACAGATAGACTGATTTATGGGCAGTTCACAACTGAATCGGGAGTCATTTATTGAAAGCTTAAATCAGAATTGAGAGTCATTTATGGAGATTTTTAAATCTGATGAGTCAGAGTCACGAGTCATTTCAGGATAGTTAAAGATTGAATAATAATTAATTTATGGAGAGTTCACATATGAATTGAGAATCATTACAGGGTGAGTTTGAGTATAGTTGATGATGAGGATTTAAGGTTGACTCTGATTTGACTCATTCATTTACATGATTTAAATTCCTAATCTTGGGTCATTTAAGGTGGACTTCAAGAGTGAGTCCAGAGTCATTTACAGGACAGTTTATAAATGTGACAAAATTGGCCAAGATTGACCATGAGTTAAGAGTCATTTCAGAGTGACTCCAGGAAGAGTCTTAGGGATTTAGGGATGTGTTAAGAGTCATATAAGGGCCATTCCAAAAATATTTGTGAGTCATTAAAGGCAGAGGTTGGGCAGAATTTAAGAGCCATTTAAGGGGGCACTTACGATGACCCATAAGTCATTTAGGAGGCATTTTCAATCAGAATCATGAGTCATTTTGGGGCAAATATGATTCAGAATTAAATTGTGAGTCATTTAATACTAAATCCAGGACATGAGTCATTTAAGGTAGAGTTTGGGCCTGAGGTGAGAACCATTTAAGGCTGAGTCTGAGATGACCTGCAAGTCATTTAAGGAAGAGATTGAATCTAAATGATGCATCACTTCAGGGCAGATTTGAACCATAATGTAGTTGTGAGTCAAGACTGAATCCTGAGTCGTGAGTCTTTCACTGTTCCCTTAGGAGTGGCTGTTGTGTCTAATTCAGAATCACGATCTCTCCCATTGAACCTTTAGAAACCTGAAGAAAGGGGTCTGTGTGATTTAAGCTCTGCGCTGGTTCCCTCGCAGCCCCCGGCCCGGTGTGCTCACATAAAAAGAACATGCAAATCCATTTTATTTTTGGGCCAGGGGTAAAATTAAGTATCAAAAAGGGAATTATTACCAAAGCCGATGATATTAAAGTGTAATCCCTGCTGCTTTTCGTGGGCAGGAGCTTGGGGAAGTGCCACAGAGATTGAGACCCACATCCTGACACGCCAGAGAGAGCCTGCATTTCTCCGTTTTTTATTCAGAGAACGAGGGATTATGTACGGATGGAGATGTGTATCGGTGATGACATCTGAGGGAAACAGAGCAATGATCTACATTGTTTGTGCGGAGGCAGGATTACAGCATCAGAGCTGAGTGCCTCTAAAAGGATTATAATCTCAGATGGACTGGCATTAAGATTAAGATTAAGATCACTCATCCCTCAGACATGTAAACACACTGAGATTTTAATAGAACCTCTTTCTGATGGTGCTCCATTGTGGCCACTATTAGGTCAGGAAGCATTGAGAGCATTTTCTAGCTTTAAATTTTTAATCTGATGTTATTTCTGTTCAGGAAGTGGGTTGAAATTGCATTTGAATCTATATTTACAAACAATAACTGGGCAATCATTGTTTACATTGCCTCTGCTACAACAGGGGGAGGGGGGGAAACTGGGTCATGTGCAAAGGTTTTACTGGGTACAAACTCTTTATTTACACTCTTATTTGCCTCCTCAAATGCATGCATTGGCATGAATTATAGACATTATAAAGCTGTATAAACATCTACAGCCGTCATATGATACAAATTAAATACAATTTGCTCAGATCCGATCCTTAAATATCAGTTTGAAAAGCACTTAATTTCTTTCACTGAAAATAATGAGCTTGACAAGAACCAGAATGTTTCAGGTTAACTGTGGCAAACTGTTTGCCATTCCACCTTAAATACACAAGTGCATAACATAAGAACATAACAGCTGCTCCACTGACAGTGGTATAACAAATGGGTTTTTAAATCCTGTCTTAAACAAATTCACAATTCCACCTTAAACGAACAGACGTGAGAATGTAATCACTGCTATTCTGAAGGTGGTATGGAAAATGTGTCGTACTCTGATTCCCATTCCACCTTAAATACATTAATGCCTGAATGTAAGTATGACTTGTTTGTAATGTGGTATTGAAGATGTGCTTAGGAAGTCTTTTTTTATAATCAAAGTCATTATTTCACCTTAAATACAAAGGCCCCAAAAACTAACTTTGGTTCCATTTAAGGTGGAAAGTGAAATGTGACTCTGATGAGACTCTTAATTTAATTTGCCATACCACCTTAAATTCAATAGCTACTTCATTCCAGGTGAAGAACATGTGAGGTGGAAAAAGAACATTTGCTCGATTAGGAGAAAAGTTCATAAATTAGATAAAAAAAAACTAGGTTTAATTGTATCTTTTGAGGTATAGTGTATATTCAAGGTTACACCTCCCACCCACCCACCCACACACACACACCCACCCACCAACCCCCAACATAAAAATCCGAAATTTTTTCCATTTTTATATATATATATATTTCATTAAAAAGGGTCCGGACTGAGTGCATTTCACCACAAAGATCTTTTTATTTTTTCACAGTTTTTGAGCTAGAAATGACAATAAAATCAAACTGAAGCAGCTCTATTGTGCACTGTGTCAGGGAACTTCTCTGTAAGAGTCACCTCATGTGACATAATATTTCAACAGGCGTATCAAAGCCGGAATCTAAATGTCCAAAATGTCCAAATAGCAGGCTGCCACGGCCTCATTTCAGTCCATTAAACATCCGCGCTGGTCCACTGGGTGACAAGACATGGCTTTCCTGCACCTGGCGTTCAGCCATTCAGCAAAATCACATGGTTTTTACCTTTTATTTCCACCAGTTTGTAATTGGACTTGGGGCAGTTGAGCGTATTGTGAGTGCAGAAGGACTGAGATGCAGAGAGAGAGCGGCAAAGTGTGTATTTCCAGCTTATTTTTAACCTGGCACGCCCTCAGTCCACTGCTTCGCTCTGCTCAGGGAGAATGTGTCACGACTAAATGACTGGAACTGAGTACCATGAATCCAAAATATCGGGAGGATGTGGAGAAACGTCACATCCACAGCCACAAATTCAAGGATAATTCTATGATAATGAAGTCTTAAAACCATAAATAATAATCCTGTAATAGAAGAAAAATATTGAGTACACAAACCAGGGGGTCAGAGATTAAAAACCGTGATTGTGATTAATCGCAGCTGTTTTATTTACAGGTGTATTTTCCTGAAATAGAGTTAACCATAACAGACACCAGCTACAACCGTTTACTCCCACATACAGTTACAGCACCGAAATACTGACACACATCAGCTACAGCCGTATACTCCCACATACAGTTACAGCACCGAAATACTGACACGCACCAGCTACAGCCGTTTACTCCCACATACAGTTACAGCACCGAAATACTGACACACACCAGCTACAGCCGTTTACTCCTAAATAGAGTTACAGCACCGAAATACTGACACACACCAGCTACAGCCGTTTACTCCTACATACAGTTACAGCACCGGAATACTGACACACACCAGCTACAGCCGTTTACTCCTACATACAGTTACAGCACCAAAATACTGACACACATCAGCTACAGCCGTTTACTCCTACATACAGTAACAGCACCGAAATACTGACACAAACCAGCTACAGCCGTTTACTCCTACATACAGTAACAGCACCGAAATACTGACACACACCAGCTACAGCCATTCACTCCTACATAGTTACAGCAGCGAAATGCTGACACACACCAGCTACAGCCATTTACTCCTACATACAGTTACTGCACAGAAATGCTGACACACACCAGCTACTGCCGTTTACTCCTACATACAGTTACAACACCAGAAATACTGACACACACTCCAGCTACAGCCGTTTACTCCTACATACAGATACTGCACAGAAATACTGACACACACCAGCTACAGCCGTTTACTCCTAAATACAGTTACAGCACTGAAATACTGACACACACCAGCTACAGCCGTTTACTCCTACATACAGTTACAGCACAGAAATACTGACACACACCAGCTACAGCCGTTTACTCCTACATACAGTTACATCAGAGAAATAATGACACACACCAGCTACAGCCGTTTACTCCAACATATAGTTAGAGCACAGAAATACTGACACACACCAGCTACAGCCGTTTACTCCTACATACAGTTACAGCAGCGAAATGCTGACACACACCAGCTACAGCCTTTTACTCCTACATACAGTTACTGCACCAAAATACTAACACACACCAGCTACAGCCGTTTACTCCTACATACAGTTACAGCGCCAAAATACTGACACACACCAGCTACAGCCGTTTACTCCTACATACAGTTACAGCACCAAAATACTAACACACACCAGCTACAGCCGTTTACTCCTACATACAGTTACAGCACCGAAATACTGACACACACCAGCTACAGCCGTTCATAGGCTGACACACACTGACACATACACTCACACCTATGGACAATTTTCTTTTGCCAATCCACCTACCAATGTGTGTTTGGACCATTGGAGGAAACTACAGCACTCAGAAAAAACCCACATAGACACGGATATTTTTGTAATCTCCTGCTCCCTTGAAAATTCTCACAGTTTGATTGTGTCAACAGAGTATTGTTCTCACAACACGAGGGAAACCTCATAAAGATCCACACAAGCACGAACACACACACACACACACACACACACGGGGTAGGCTGCAGGGCATGAGTGTATGAGTGGAAGATTACGTAAGTTGCACATTTACTGGTGAAAAAGTGAGTAAAGGGAACATTCATCACTTTTTAAATTTTGCTCAGAAACTTGTTAAACTCTGAAACTCTGAAACATTTTCATCGTAAAACTGGATTATAGCGCAACATTTCTCTACAGTATTTTATCTGTCGCTGCACAGTGTGTGTCGGTCGTCCTCTAATCCTTCATCAGTGACACAGGACGCTGTCCTGGTCTGGACCTCTTATACAGAATAACTAACTGTGAATAAAATTATGAAAAGTCTGTGGACTGTTGCACAGATCCGTAGATATAGTTTATTTGATTTATTAAGCTTTAATGTATCAGTGCTTCAAATATTTAAGCTTTAATCGTTTATAACTGATATGTTTAATGCTGAAGCAGCAGGATGCAGTGTAATTCTTAATCAAATCTGTTCTAACAAAAGTTTAACAAGTCCAAGAACAAATGACAGTGAGGAAATGACTCTGTTGTTTTGGAAACTGCAGAGAGACTGAGATGTGTACAAGTGTGTGTGAGGGAGGGGGTCAGAGGTGGTGGACCATTCATTCATCTTGAGGGCACAAGTTACATCAGTGTAAATGAGGTCGATGGAAACCAACGCTAGGTTTGTTTAATCCGTGGATTTTCAGACATGCAAAATGACCCAGAAAAGCAGAATGTACTGCAAAATATAAAGAAATGCATAAATAAATTAAAAGCAAAAAACCCAAAAGAAGAAGAGGTGTGAGGGAAAGAACGAGTGGAGGAAGAGTGGAGATGAAAAGAATGAGGACGAAAGAAAAAAGCTTGAGCATGGTATAATATTCACCTTCACTGGGAATGACAAGTATGTAGGGCGTGGTATTTTGTCCCCTACCTATTACCACTAAGACAAGGTTTTACAGTCCAGGACGGCATGCATGAGAAAAAGAAAGAAAGAAAGAAAGAAAGAAAGAAAGAAAGAAAGAAAGAAAGAAAGAAAATAGTCTAAAGAAATACGCTTTCATCTCTCAGTACCTTCAAAACGACTGGATACAGATGTACAGTTATATACTCATATTTACACAGTTATACACACACACCAGCCACAAGTTTAATACCACTGCCAGGTGAAGTGTGTATCTCTGCGGATGTGGTTACAGCGCCGCCTGTCGAAGGGGGACAATGTCAGGCAGCGAGTGAACAGTTAATTCCTGAAGTTGATTTCAGAATCAGGAGAATTTTTCAGTGTGTTTTTGTAGTCTTATAAACAACACTCTTCTTTATGTTACTAGCGTGCAGTGCTCAACACCAAGCTCAGATTACGCTGAACATTCCTCCTGCTTTCAACATCAGCTTCAAGACCTGACCGTTCACTCACAGCCTGATCTAGCCCCCTACGCCCTCAACAGGGGGCGCTGTAACCAGATCAGTGTTACTCATTTCACCAGGCAGGGGTTGCCCATTTTGTGGCTAATGTGTGTGTATATACAGAGGCTATGTGTGGTCATAAAGTCTGGATCAAAGTTAATCCACTCTTATTACTGTGTCCTAACATGTGATGACCATGAGGAGGAAATGTGCACTGGGTCAGAAACCTCAGTATCGTCTGCTGACCGTGAGTGGGTGATTACATGAGGGAAATAAAATAAAATGAGCGGAAATGAAATAAATAAAAAAATTTAATGTGTTTCAGCTTTGTTTTAAAGGCATGACGTTTTAGTCCAAAACTAGGAGCAGTGCAAAAGTCAGAGACCTCCCTATTTAGTGTTTGAACTGTAACTCAGTTTCCAGTCATTAAAGAGTTAATGACCCCTGAATGCTCTGATGTGAGTGAAGGTCATGTTCAGACTCAGTCATGAAGTGTTGTGGGTGGGTTCTTTACTCAGAGGCTCTCAGAGAAACACCAGAGGAAATAGAGAGGGGGGCTTTTTCGATTGTAGCCACCAGCGTAAACACATGGTGCTGTCAGTGTAGGGAGACAGCCTACATCCTAGTTTAGATGGGAACCAAGGCTATGTCATCAGTAGGGGGCACTGTGGGGGTACGGTTCCAGCATCACTGTGTCTGAATTCAGAGCTAAATGAATTGAATCAGGACAGACTCATGGTTTATCCACTGTTTACAGCGCAGTCAGCTCTTTCTGGAGCTTCGTTATCTCGACTCGCCCACGGACACTGTCACGGTTCATACCGAGGAACCAGCTCTTCTTTGGTTCTCGGTGGGACTTCATTAATGTGATTCACACAGTGATTTATGTTGGTGGAAATTTGCCAAACTTTTACGAAATTTGGCTCACTAATAGGCACCGAAAAGAGCCGTGTGGACCTCAGGACCCTTGCCATGGCTGCAGACAGAGGGTTTGCCGCTGGAGCAGGGATCCCATGGTCTGTGGGGTTCTCCACATCTGGCACTGGAGAAGGATTTGGAGGAGAACAAGCAGGATGGGTAGGAGGACTACACCACACCACACTTTCTCAGAGCAACTCCCTGGGCTAGGCACCTCTCGCTCAGCTGCAGACATCCATCCATACTTATTGATGGTGCACAGGAATTCTTCAGAAAGCAAGAAAGGACACAGGAACTAAATGTAATGGCTTTATTTGTGGGTTCACAGTGTCCACGGTTTGTCTTCTTCACAGCATCCATTCTCTTCAGGAGATGTACTTTCAGTTCCTCAGTCTAATCTCCAGCCACGTTCAGTTCTACAGGTAAAGGAATGCACTTACACAATCGTGTTAATCCAAAACCAGTTAGTGATGCTGAGTTCTGAGCAGCTTCTACATCTTTCTACTTCTTTTGAGTCTGTTTTCTTCTCACTGTTGGGGGTTTCTTCTTCTATCCAGCTCCACGTCCCCCACATCCTTCCAGACCCATAGATCTGGAGTGTAGATGTTCGGGAGCTGGATGTTCTCCTCTCTCAAAGATGGATGATGTAATTGCTGTGGATCTCATGGGGAGACACACCAGGGTCTTGTGCAGCTGTTATGAGTCCAGTTCTCAGCCGGATTAACGAGAGTCTGATCTCATTATAAACAGCTACTGAAGTAGATTGGGATCTTGTAGCAAATGGATTTGACTGGATACAAAATAAACAGAGTGGTCTCTGAATTTTGCACAGCTTAAAAACTGCAGGCAACTGAAGATACAGTGTTGTTTTTAGATGTGCAATCAGTTGTTTTTGCCACTGGTGCTCTTTCTTCTTTTAAACAGATGTTAAACTGACACCTAGTGGCCTGGATGTGTCTGTACAAGATCTGTTTGTGGGTGACCCACTCTATGGAGAATAAACCGGCTCATTCAGAAACAACAATGGGGTCTGCTTCTTCCTCTCTATATGCTTTAAAAAATAAATAATAACATTTATAAACACTGCTATTTTCTGTTGGACTGCACCTTTACAGTTTAGTCCACAGGTTTTAAAAGCGAGTTTAGTCCAAAACAGAAACATAAACCCAAACATATCTCAGTGAGAACCCAATTCAGAATGGAGAGAATGAAAAAAATGAAAGAACAAATTGAAATGAAATGAAATGATTGGAAAATTAATGAATGCATATTTAAAAAACAACAAACAAACAACAAACACACAAATCATAAACAGTGGACATAACAATAAGCTGCTGATTAAAATGAATGAGCAGCAAATTAAAAACAAAAAGAGGAAAGCAAATCATAATAAAACGTAATGACTTCTATTTTGACGTGCTTTAAGTGATGGAGAGTCAGTTATTTGACTGATCTTAACTTCAATGGTGTAAAACTTAAAGTAAAACACATCAGATTAAAAATAAGCAGAGAAACAATTAACAGGAGGCTGGAGAGTTTGCAGATAAACTAAAGTTGAAAATAAAGTCAGACATAAATATGTATTCAATTTGTTTAATTAAAAAAATGATATGCTTTGATATTTCAACAATTAAATAATTAATAAAACAGCTTTCTCCAGCCAAAAGGCCACAGCTGTGCTCAGCACGTCTAACGCCATGGACTGGCATCCACTAATGGACCATGACATGAAGCTCTACGGCTAAACATCACCTCACTAAACTGATGCACAAATCATCATTCCTCATTTCTCAAACAGCTGAAAGAGATGAGAGAGTGAAAAAGGGGCTCATACCTTTGGTGGCCAGGCGCACACAGTTGATTTTGGTTTCCTGGAGGAAGAAAAGAAGAGTTAGTGTGTTTTATTTATCGCTCTAACCACCCGGACCTCCTCATATAAACATGAACAAGGGTTAGTGGAGGTCCGGGTCTAAGCCTCAAACTCCATAACATCAGGCCAACACATCTGGGAGCTCTGGATTCTAATTTCCCCACCCCTTTTTAGAGGGAAACAAATGATAATCAATAGACATTAAATAGTAGGTATACCCCCCTCTTCTCCACAGTGGAACACAGTTCTGTTTCTTAATGAAACCCCACGAGCCCCACAGCAGTATTCTCCCCCTGTGTAAACAGCCCTGTTCAGAACGCCCGCTTTCAGCACCTGTTCCTTTAAATCATAATGAGCCGCTCGCTGTTCACCCCGACCCCGAGCACACAGCAGTGAGGGCAACCACCTGCAATACCATAGCTACCTCATGTTATAGCATAGCAAACACCTGATATTCCATAGCTACCACCTGGAATACCAATGCCAACAGTTGAAATACCATAGGAATCAAGGAATAGCATAGCAACAACCTGGAATGCCATAGCAACCAGCCTAGCATCCACCCAACAAACCCCTTAGTGACACCACACTAGCCTATTAACAATACATTAGCAACCACTTGCAATAACACAGTAACTGCCATATCACATCAACAGCAACCACCAAGGGACACTTGGTGCAACTGCATAGCACCTACTTAGCAACACTTTAACAAACATCTGGGACACCAAAGAAACCACATGAAAAAAGCATTAAAAAAACATATTAACCTCTGTATCTGAAATACAATAGTGATCCCCTTAGCAACCACCTGGAAAACCATAAGAGACACCTTCATAACATCATAGCACCCACAAACTGCACAACCATTAAATTTTGTATTTGGGGAATGCAGTTTTCTGCTCCTGTCTACAACCTAAAGTTTTAATCCAGAACTCAAAAACAAGAGAACCAAGACGGGTTAAAGAACCAGGACATGATCCATGTATAGAACCCCTGTAAGAGTCTAAGTGTAATTTCAGTAAAACTATAATTTAGGATGTAGGATGGATGTTCTGTTGGTCTGGATAAGGTCTAATATTAATTTGTCGTAGGGTCCCAGTGGACATCTAACCTGCTGTGGAGCTTTATTACGTACACATTCTTGAAAACATCCTGTCCAAAAGGTGTTCCTGAGAACGCAACACTGCTCTGAGAAGCAGCCGGTGTGTGTTTGTCTGCGGTAGAGAACAGAGTGGTGTTGTTGTGACATTTCCAGACTCTGAGACGATCGCTTCCTGCCCGCGTCGCTCGTGTTTATCTGTTTACTCTATTGTTTTCTTCCCGTTCCTCATCAGTGTGATAGGATTATGACGATGCTCTCTTTGTTGCGTCTGAACACAGAAATCACAGCTCCATTATCATCTGCTAAAATGACACACAGCACGGAGAACTAGGGACACGCTAACTGATTAGCGACTACGGTTATAGTCATAATCAATACCAGCCGTCAATCATAACTGATCTGCTAATCAGTTCTCTGTCGTCTTATCAATTCTCTGCTGAGATGAACTATTCATTCTCAATCTTATTGTCTACAGTTATTCATGCCGTAGGCACCATTTAAGGTGGAACAGAGACACCAGCATGTATCTGCTGCATGATTTAAGGTGTAATAGAGGCACCATAATTAAACAACTGCATATTTTAATGTGGAACCAGGCCCCCAAAATGAGACTGCTCTGATCAGGGGGATACAACTGAAACTGTTGCAAAATTTAAGGTGGAATGCATCAGAACATAACCTTTGAACTGATGTACCATTTAAAATGGAACAGAGATATCCAGATCTCACTGCTTCATGATTTAAGGTGGAACAGAGACATCCAGATCTCACTGCTTCATGATTTAATGTGGAACAGAGACATCTAGATCTCACTGCTTTATGATTTAAGGTGGAACAGAGACATCCAGATCTCACTCCTTCATGATTTAAGGTGGAACAGAGACAACAAAATGTAAGAGCTGCACCATTCAATGTACATCTGAATGTAAATATTATACAATTTAATGTGGAACGGGAGCATCAGGATGGTATAGAGATGCCAGAATATAACTGCTGCCCTTTTTCAAGTGGACAGAAGGCACCATAAAGTAAATATAGCTTGATTTAAGGTGGAACAGAGACAGTGGAATATAAGTGCAGCTACATCTAAGACTATAACTGATGCCCCTATTTAAGATGGAACAGAGGCACTGCATTGGAATTGTTGTGTCATACAACACAATTCAACCTATGCAGTGACACAGAACAATGAATATCTGTGATTCCGTCATCACAAATCTCAGCTGTGTTAATGATAAAATATAACTAAGGTTTGAAACGTTAGAGGATGTAATGTCCCGGCATTATCCTCATGTTCACCTGTCCTAGCACTGACAGGACTGTAAACGTGGCTGTTGATCCGAGCTGGTCAAACTCTGTGCTGCAGGCTGATCTTACTCCTGTACACACAGCCGTCAACAGACTGCGGTAGAGAATTTAAGACATGCTCATGATGAAAGAATCCACAGCTCTATAATCATCTACTAAAACAGGCACACAGCACTGGGAGATGGGTACACGCTAGCTGATTAGCTTCTTCATCTTTAGGGGCAATCAATAGCAGCCAGCAGCACTCCCCGTGATTCATTTAAATGAACCTGTTTATTGATCGATTAGTGTCCACTGTAGAGACCTCTGGAACAACAGCAAAACAAACACAAACAAAGCCGTGGGTCAATCCATAAAAATACAACCTGTGAATTGTAAAATCATAATGTTGCACTGATGGCATTTAAAGGAAACAGATGAACTGATTAGGAAAGAGAATGAGAAATTGATTCTGAGATGAAACACTGATGAAGGACGGATGAAAGCTCAGAGGAAAACGCTTCTCTCAGAAAAGCAGAATAAACACTCATCTGACTACAATGCGCTCCTAAAAGTCCTGAAATTAACGTTCAACATGTAGAAAGACAGATGTGAGTTTATTGTGATGTGAGAAACTGGGAGGCCTTGCCCTTAAGCGAGGGAATGCCTTTATGATTCTATGGAACACAATCTCTCAATCCCAAGAGGCCACTTTTGACTCAAGAGGTCCTCCAAACACCTACCAGCCAATGTCCTAAACACACTCCCCAGTGCAACATTTAAGGTAGAATGAAGGCATCAGAAAAAACTAACGTCTATAGAATTTAAGGCGGAATGGCAGCACCAGGATTGAACGGAGAGGCACCATGGAGAAAATAGAATATAGACAATAGAATGGAACTGCTGCCATATTTTAGATGGAAGTCATTGTTGTGTGATTTATGTCTCACCTTTTATAATAGGTTCTAATGTTAACTCTTTCTCTCTCTCTTTCTCTCTCTCTCTGTCTCTCTCTCTATCTATCTCTCCCTCTCTCTGTCTCTGTCTATCTGCCTCTCTCTCTCTCTCTCACTTTCTCTCTCTCTTTCTCACTCTCTCTGTCTCTCTCTTTCTCTCTGTCTGTCTGTCTCTCTCTCTGTCTGTCTGTTTGTCTCTCTCTCTCTGTCTGTCTGTCTGTCTCTCTCTCTCACTTTCTCTCTCTGTCTGTCTGTCTGTCTGTCTGTCTCTCTCTCTCTCTCTCTCTTTACGTCTGTCTGTGTCTGTCTGTCTCTCTCTCTCTGTCTGTCTGTCTGTCTTTCTGCCTGTCTGTCTGTCTGTCTCTCTCTCTCTCTCTCTCTCTCTCTCTCTCTCTCTCTCTCTCTCTCTCTCTAACAGCTGACAGTGATGAATTGAGGGCCTGTTTGCTGCTGTCAGTGTGAGTTGTGGACTGAGTTAAAGAGCCGGAGAATGTCACACAGAGCTGAGGAGGATCAATCAAAACGACGGTCGTTCACCAATTCTCCGTCCCCCTCTGACCCTCCCCTGACCCGTGACCCCGGGCTGTCAGCGGACTGAAAAACACTGGACATCAGCTGGAAACAGGCCCTGAACTGGATGCTGTAATCTGTGCTGTGTTAATTCTCCTGAAGCTTTACTTAACGACAAAAGAACAAAGAAAACATTTCCAAATGGTCTGTGAACAACTCGGCGCCTGCAGCTCGCTCCACAAAAGTGGAGACGGAGGTGAGTTCTGCGCTGAGCTCCGTCCCCTTTCCTTTGCTGACGCTGTGGGAGCATTTGGGAACTGAGGAGACTCAGCGCTACAGGTTTGTGAGTGGAGATCTCTCTCAATACGAGACTTCAGCTGCTCAGCTGTTGTTTGACAGTAGCACCTACGCAAGCATCTATTATTACCCTTTTGTGCTATAGATGTTTTTATTTTTAAGCCGCAGTGTTCATTTAATCATCATAAGCCTTCCATTCTGCTGGTCACATATCCGCCTCTTCTCCACAGTGGAACACAGTTCTGTTTCTTAGTGAAACGTCTGTGACCTGTTTGGTCCAAACCCCACGAGCCCCACAGCAGTGTTCTCCCCCTGTGTAAACAGCCCTGTTCAGCACGCTTTCAGCACCTGTTCCTTTAAATGATAATGAGCCGCTCGCTGTTCACCCCGACCCCGAGCGCACAGCAGTGAGGAGCGAGGAGCAGAAGCTCTGGGTTTTTAGCCGTTTTCACTCTGTTCTCTTTCTTCTCCGTTTTTACTCACTGCTCTTATTTCTCCGCAGTCGTTGTGTCTGTTTTGCTGAGTTTAACCTCGTCTTTGTGCTCTCACATAAACACGGGTCCAGCACTGTGATTGGACAGACTCAGACGAGGGGGCGGGGCCATTCTAAAGTCTCTGCACTTGATGTCAGAAGCAGAGCAGAATCAGAGCGACTCGTTTTTATCCTGTGTCTCTGACTCAGGCAGCGCACAGTAAACTGACTGGAGTCTTGTTTCACAGTGTGTGGGTTGGTGGACTCCAGATTCACACATTAATGAGAACACACACTATAGATTACTTCATATGTCTCTTTTAATAGTGATTTCCCTGCTGCCTTGTTGCCAGTGCTGAGTCCAACCATGTTTAAACTGTGATGTTAAAGACGTTCTAGATAGTTCCAGCCTCCGCAGGTCTCACATGAGAAGGGTTCTGAGCCAAAGGATAAGCTGCAGCTCGAGGCTAAATGTCAGAAAAAGGTGGGAGACATCCAGAGTCCTTTCTCCTCCTCCACGCGGCTGAGAAAATCAAGAAAAATAAAGTAATTCAGCTCATCTCCAGCGGCCCATTGTGTCCTGACCCTGCCGCCACCCCTCACCTCCCGAGATAGAGACAATCTTCTCCCAGAGTCATCTCCTAAAGCTTCAAACACACACACACATTTCTCTTTCATTTCTGCTTTCTGTTAGGTTTTACTGCTCTTAACACACTCTCACGTTTCCTCTTCCTCACGTTTCCTCAGCTGCTCCTCCATCGCTCTTTAAACTCACAGTCGCTAGCTTCTGAAATTCCACATCTCCTCGCCCTGATTCCCTCAGACTCAGCACATGATCTTTATGGCTTGGTTTCTGATGTAAATGATCTCTCAGAGATGAGCCACGTGTGGAGCCGAGTCACAGGAGCTGAGCTCAAACAGAGAAATGTGGCTCCGAAAATCACAGGCTTTAAACATCCCCACCTCTCGAGATATGCCTTCCACAGCCCTCTCTCTCTCTCTCTCTCTCTCTCTCTCTCTCTGTCTCTCTCTCTCCCTCTCTCTCCCTCTCTCCCCTCTCTCTGTCTCTCTCTCTCTCTCTCTCTCTCTCTCTCTCTCTCTCTCTCTCTCTTCATTGCATACACCTTGAATCCAAACCTTGTCTTCAGTAATAACTGAAAAAAACCAGCCATTTCTGCAGGCCCCCTAGTGGATATCCAACCAGCAGAACTGAAACAGAATCTGTGTAGAGCTGCTAGTGAGCAATAAGAAGTGAAATGTGGGGGAGAGAGGCAGCAATTTCCACATCTGTGCATGAAAACACTTCTCATATACAAAGCCGATTCATACAACAGAACTTCTGCAACTGAACCTGAACTTCTGTTCCTGAACCTTAGCCTTATCCTCAACACAGCACACAGCACATCTGCACAACCTCTGGATCCCAGCTGTGCCTTTGGGGGTTACTGCACATTTTGATGCACGATTACTGCATAGTTTTGACATTTAACAAGTGAACACATCAATTAACAGGTCACTGAGTGAACTGCAGAAACACACACTTGACAGGGCACCACACACTCACCCAGTCGCGCACACACACACACACACACATTTATTTTAACAGGTATAGCCAAAATTTTGCACACACCAATGTCGGTAATTCATTCATCTTCTGTAAGCATTTCATCCTGATCAGTGCCTACCCAGTATCGTTGGGTGAAATGCTCTTGACAATGCACCACACACTCACCCAGTCACTCACACACTCACACATTGACTAAGTCATACACACACTCACCCAGTCACTCACACACTCACACATTCACTCAGTCATAAACACGCTCACTCAGTCACACACACACTTACACCTGTGGATATTTTCACACACTCACCCAGTCACTCACACACTCAGTCAGTCACACACACACTCACTCAGTCACACACAAACTCACACCTGTGGATATTTTCACACACGTACCCAGTCACACACTTACCCAGTCACTCACACACTCACCTAGACACTCACACACTTACCCCACACACTCACCCGGTCACTCATACACTCAACCAGTCACTCACACATGCATCTGTGGACAGTTTCACACACTCACCAAATCACTCACACACTCATCCAGTCACTCACACACACCCAGTCCCTCACACACTCATCCAGTCACTCACACACACACAGTCACTCAAACACTCACCCAGTCACTCACACACACACCCAGTCACTCACACACACACCCAGTCACTCACACACACACATCTGTGGACAGTTTCACACACTCACCCAGTCACTCACACACTCATCCAGTCACTCACACACACCCAGTCACTCACACACACACACACACAGGCAGACACACACACACCCAGTCTATCACACACACACCCAGTCACTCACACAGTCACTCACACACTCACCCAGTCACTCACACACTCATTCAATAACTCACACACACCCAGTCACTCACACAATCATCCAGTCATTCACACACACTCAGTCACTCACACACACACCCAGTCACTCACACACTCATCCAATCACTCACACAGTCACTCACACTCTCACCCAGTCACTCACAGTCATTCACACACTCACCCAGTCACTCACACACACCCAGTCACTCTTACACTTACCCAGTCACTCACATACTCATCCAGTCACTCACACAGTCACTCACACTCTCACCCAGTCACTCACAGTCATTCACACACTCACCCAGTCACTCACACACACACCCAGTCACTCTTACACTCACCCAGTCACTCACACACTCATCCAGTCACTCACACACACACCCAGTCACTCACACACACACACAGTCAATCTTACACTCACCCAGTCACTCACACACTCATCCAGTCACTCACACAATCACTCACACTCTCACCCAGTCACGCACACTCTCACCCAGTCACTCACACAGTCACTCACACACACACTCACCCAGTCACTCACACAGTCACTCACACACTCACCCAGTCACTTACACACTCACCCAGTCACTCACACACTCACCCAGTCACACACACACTCACCCAGTCACTCATACACTCACCCAGTCACTCACACACTCACTCAGTCACTCACACACTCACCCAGTCACTCACACACTCACACCTGTGGATATTTTCACACAGTCACTCACACACTCACACAATCACCCAGTCACTCACACACTCACGTGTGGCAGGTTCTCTGCTCTGATCTGAAGTTCTGAAACAGCTGAGAAACACAGACGACAAAAAGCAAACCCTGAACATGATCATAATGAGGGTAAACACCTGCCAAACCGGAAAGAACTACAATCCATTTCTCTCCTATACTTTGGGAAATTGAGGATCACATCAACAGCGGCACGGTTTCACCCCGAGGGGCTCTAGCGTGCGCTAAAGGTGGAATACAGTCTGAAACGAAACCTCAAAATCCATATTTTATGCATGAGTCTGGGATGAAATTATGGGGTCACGGTTGGGGCTCGCGTCTGAGAGCGAACCAAACCCAGATTGAATTGAACAAGATCCAATCAAATCAGGAGAGCGCTCAGCGGCAGCTGGAGCGCCGTGCCACAGCAGACCCCAACACATCAGGCTCCGTCTACAGACCTCAGAGAGGTTCATAACACCTACAGAACAGTGCCGTGACACACTGCTACCACCCTCCCACACTGCAGGACTGATACACTGTAGTAATAAAGTAAACCAATCAGGCTGGACTTAAAGGTGGCCTTCGCAATTTTAATCAATAAACCCTGTGTATAAATCTCTGAGTGTGTCTCCCTTCCATGTGCTGCTCTACAGTCGGTTTGCTCTGAAAACCGCTCTAATGTGTTTACGAAGCCCCAGTGTCTGTAAATGGGTAAAAAAACAAAGTGTCTGGGTCCGGTGCTAGGCTTTCTCTCTCTCTGTTCATGGCAGAGAAATGCCATCTGGAGGTTTTTAGACAACGGAGAGACTCCAAACGCTGAAAAGCACCAACCGAGATGAGGCTGTTGCTCTATTCCTGCTCCATAGGGGGGTAACACTGACTTATTTTTGCTGTTACAGTTACATTACTTAAGGTGGAACTGACTCTAAATTCAGGAGAGTGCTAACTGCATGAAAGTAAACACAGAGCGAAAGTGCTACAAAACTAAACAGCTCACACAACACACTGTTCCACCTTAAATGATTCAGAGCTTCTAATGTAAATAAACAAAGAGAACAGTGTTTCCACACAACTGCACACATTCCCATTGACGTCACAGAGCACATATTTTCCTCTAAGACCACCCCCAGTGTTCATACAAGGCTTATAAGTCAAATCAGCACTCCTTCATTATTTGTAAGAGCTGATGTTCATGAGTCTCCGGCAACGCTAACTCAACATTTAACCCTAATCCTAACTCAACATTTAACCCTAATCCTAACTCTACATTTAACTCTAATCCTAACTCTACATTTAACTGTGTGTCCATCTATGTTCTTTTGAAACTGACTAATGGACACTCAGGAAATCACTAAGGACGTACCCCTCAGGTCAGACACACTCCATGCTTCATTCAGTCAACAACAGAGATTTGACATGAATCACACAAAGTTTATAGATGCTTAAGTTGCTACAACTGCTTTGGAAAGCAACTACAGAAATAGTGTACATTTCATTTAGATATTTATTGAACAGTTATACACTATTTTCATCATATATTCCACTACTTTTATGGCACTAATGCTCTGGTAAACACACGTAATGCACCAAAACAGTTCATCCACACGAGTAAAGTTCATTTATCATGAGAGATATGAAGATTCGCTAAAATCAGACTTCGTTTGTTAGGTTTGGGGCCAGATTGCATCGTCACGCCGCGCTGAGAGTCACATGGGTCTCATTTATAGAGAGATGAGATTGTTCTGAATATTTTGATATAAAATGTGAGTGTTTACGCAACAACACTCGTGTGCTATAAGGTGAGGACAGAGTCCCAAAGATCAGAGCATCAGCTCCTATATCTCACTTTATAATGACGAACCTCAAGTGTTTTAATGTGATTTTACCACAGATATATTGTCGCTGTTTACTGCTACATTTTAACACAAAGAAGAACATAAAAACATATATGATTTGTTTAACATCCTTCCGCAGGGTAAAATAGTTCCATTCCTCCACAAGTTCTTTTCTGCCCCTTTTCCACCAAACTATCACACTGTTTCCGCTCAGGACTTTTGGACCTTGGTGCTCTCCCCATGTTTCTGCTGGTTCTGATGGGAACCAAGGCTGTGTCCCTTCTCAGAGCTGCTGCCCATTTTAACAAGACACTGCCAGAGCCACAGATAAATGAACAGAGACAGGAAAGAGTGATGGTTAATCCACTGTTTACAGTGGGTTCAGATCAGAGTGAGATATGACATGTGTACATAATGCAGACCTTTTCTCTTTTAGTTCTGAGGGAGTATTCTGCACTGTCAGAACTGTCTCTGTGGTGGAACCCTCAGTGGAACACATACTGTAACTTTAATCAGAGAACAGAAGTGTACCTTACTCTATATTAACTGTGGATGTTAAAGTCGTGTTGATGTCATTCGCCCCGTTTTATCTCCAGGACTTTTATTGCGTTCTTTTATTCTCCACAGTTGTATAATGAAAGATTACAGAGATCCCCCTCTCCTTCTGGAGAAGAGAGTGTAATGAACCTTTAGGGAACACAACTGGACTCTAACACCACTGCTGTACCTTTAAAGATACACTACACTGTTTGTAGCTTTAGTGACAGTAATGAACCTGTACCGTACCTTTATTTCTAAGAGTGTGGAGTACGGGTCCTGAGCCATTCTGCTGAGCTCATGGAGTAGAGAAAACTCTTATTTCCTTAGTTCTCTTAAGATCACAACGTAGATGACGGGTCTGCTGTGCCATAACTTTTAGTCTCTGAACTCTTTCTCGAACATTTCGGGTTCCTGAACCTATGTATGTTGGTGGAAATGCACAGAACGCTTTAAAATTAGAATTAGATATTCGAGTACACATTGGGACATTGTGTCCAGGACATACAGCGGATTCTGAAACAGAGAATCACAAGTGTCCAGCTGAACCTGAGCGTTCCTCACATAAGCGCAAGGACTTCTGAAAGTACAGGACAGTGAAAGCTGAACTCACCCCATTGGCTCGGCTCAGAGCCTGGAAGTAGATGCTGTAGCTCTTGGCTGGAGACAGAGGGGCGTTCCAGTAGCCGTTGTAGGTCTTATTGTCCCCGATGGTGAAGGGCTGCACCGCCGTGAGGCTAACGGGAGCTAGCTCTGCGGCGAAGTAGTGCGGTGAGTTGAGGACGGAGGCGTTCCTGAAGCTCACGGGAACGGAGAAGCACTCGAGGACCTCAGTCGCCCGACGAACCTTCTGCTTCCTCTGCTCCTCCACCACCACCTGGTATGCACTGGGGAGGACAGAGTCAGAGTCTGAGAAACCGCTCTGGAGAATAACATCAACGTATATATGTGTACATTTACAGAGTTCCCTTACGAGTGACCTCCTCCACAGTGGAACACAGTTCTGTTTCTTAATGAAACCCCACGAGCCCCACAGCAGTGTTCTCCCCCTGTGTAAACAGCCCTGTTCAGAACGCCCGCTTTCAGCACCTGTTCCTTTAAATGATAATGAGCCGCTCGCTGTTCACCCTGACCCCGAGCGCACAGCAGTGAGGAGCGAAGAGCAGAAGCTCTGGTTTTTAGCTGTTTTCACTCTGTTCTCTTTCTTCTCCGTTTTTACTCAGTGCTCTTATTTCTCCGCGCTCGTTGTGTCTGTTTTGCTGAGTTTAACCTCGTCTTTGTGCTCTCACATAAACACGGGTCCAGCGCTGTGATTGGACAGACTCAGACGAGGGGGCGGGGCCATTCTAAAGTCTCTGCACTTGACGTCAGAAGCAGAGCAGAATCAGAGCGACTCGTTTTATCCCGTGTTTTCAGACTTAGGCACAGATCTGTCTCTGACTGTAGTTTGGTGTAGACTCTGTCTCTTTGGTCAATGACTCTTTGGACAGAGAGAAGGAACAACACTAGCTCAGAAATACCACAACAAAGGACGGCTAACCATGGCCCCATTTGCAGGATTAACAAGTTTGGCTAAGGTTCCTGAAAGCTGCTGAAAGCCTTTAAAGTCCCTCTCAGGTTCTTAGAGCTGCTCAAGAACCTCCTTAAGCTTTGTGTCGACAGCAGGAGAAGCATAATTACACAGACGATGCTGTAAAGAGCCGGCAGAGGGAAACCGCCACTGCAGCTATTAGCTTAGACCCTAAAAGAGAGTGTGTGTGTGTGTGTGTGTGTGTGTGTGTGTATGTGTGTGTGTGTGTGTGTGTGTGTGTGTGTGTTTGTGGAGTGGGGGTCCTTGTTGTTCTGGACAGGGGTCTTGTTGAAAGGGCCTGTGAAGGGGGAGAGGTTGTGACTGTGTTTCTCTCGACAGACTTCATGAATAGACGAGGATGTCTTCTGAGCTTTCATCACTAATAGCAGCTTGTTTGCAATTACGTCCGTCTGCAATTATGTGCAATTAGGGAAATGTACGTTTCACCAAAATAAAAAAAAATAAATAAATAAATAAAAGAAAATAAAGGGACGGCGGAAAATTATTCCAGCCTCTAATTTGGCATCTTTCATAAAAGATAATTACTGATGACCAAAGAGGACGAAGAAGCCTGTCTCTGATTTCTCTTTTCCTTCATTTTATCTATCTATGTGTTTATCTGTCTATCCATCTCTCCATCCATCTCTCCATCTTAATTTGGGAGGGAGAGGGAGAGGGAGACAGACAGAGAGAGAGAGAGAGAGAGAGAGAGAGAGAGAGAGAGAGGCAGAGAGAGAGGCAGAGAGAGAGGCAGAGAGAGAGAGAGAGAGAGATGTGCCTGTAGCTGTGATCTATTTGCAGAGGGTACAGAATATTATTCCGTAACGACAAATAAAAATGAGGCGTTGTTGCTCTGAACGATATTAGAATAAAGGTTTTTATGAATGTGATGTTTTATAATTTTATTGCTTCACATAAACATTTATATTAAAATAATAAACAGACATTGCTCACAGTGCAGTCACATCATCGTAAACACACCACAAAAATGCCATTTCATTCATTTAAAAAATGTATTATAGTTAATTAAAATAACATTAATAATTATATTTTTAAACAGACGTTTTAAAGAGAGCAAGAACAGGCAAAAAAAACTGATTTTTCCAATGACGAAAGTATACTTCTTGAAGTTGCCTATTAATTGTTTACTACACTTATCTTTACAGGTAGCTTTTATAACACATTCATTGTAGTGATGATCATTATAGCTACACAACTAAAGAAAGATTCAGTAAAAAACGATTCCTTTAATGTTTTTATTATTTAAAGTAAATCTGATCTGGTAAAAGGTCTAATTATAACTAATATTAATAATAAATAAATGATGTCCTTGGCCTAGTGTAAGACTCATCTTCGTAAAGTAGATTTAAACTTTCTTCTTAAAAGGCCTCATCTCACAGGAGTAATATTATTATTATCATTCACACTTAGAGTACAGATCATTTGATTTACAGCCCACTACAGTCCTTTACTCAGACGCAGTCCTCTGAGAAGAGCATGCATTTATTATTTGTTTCTTTGTTTTGTATTAATCTTGTACAAAAACAATGAAGTGTTCTGAATCATTATCATCGTCACTGCTGGGGGTGTGAGCCATAGGAGACTGTCATAAAACTGATCAAACTTTTTTATTTATTGCTTTGTTTATTATTATTATTTATTCTTTATTTGAAAAAAAAAATAAATTCCAAATAAATACTGAAAATACCGAACAATTAATTTCACTTGTCATTTTTTAATTTTTTTATAGATTTACAACAATCTATAATTTTTTTTTTTTTAATCAAAATGCTGGAAAGTCACTACTTCCAGTGGAAAATGAAATTGTTTTATATTAATGGACTACATAATTAGAATCAGAAATACTTTATTAATCCCAGAGGGAAATTGCAGTTGTTACAGTTGCAACTGTTTATATAAAAGAATAAACACTCTAATAAATAAATAAATAAAACTGCAAAATGTAGACTTTAATATCTTAAATAAACTGTAAAGTGATATGGAATATACTTTATAAAGTTCAAATTATTGCACATCTGAATTATTGCACACACAATTAAAAAATTATTATTATTATTATTATTATTATTGCCTATATGAACAGTGTAATTTGGTGTTAATTATAGCACAGATGAACCATAGTGTCACACACTGAGAGAGGAGTTGTAGATTTTGATGGCCACAGGTAGGAATGACCTCCTGTGGCACTCTATGTTGTATTTTGGTGGAATGAGTCTTATACTGAATGTGCTCCTGTGTTTCATCACTGTAATAAGATTATATTTATTTTAATAAACCTGATACAACCATTTATACATAAGTACGTAAACATACATATTTTTATAGTTATACATGTGATAAGGTAAATATAAAAACCAGGTTTAGCTTTGAAACAAAATATAATTTTAGTTAAGTATTATTTATAAAGTATTATTATTACAATTATTATTAGAATTATTATTAGCATTTTTATAAATAATGTTAGCACTGTATTAAACAAAGTGGCAAAAACTGGCCAATGCCCAATTATTTTAGAAATTAATTTCATTAATAATAATAATAATAATAATAATGTATAATTATTATGTAATTATTTATAATTACTATATAATTATGGAATATTAATGTCTTTACAGTAACAGTAGAATTGATACTAAATTTAATTATATTTCATTTCAACTAAATTATTTCTTTAATTAAAAACACTGTAATAGTTTACACACTCCTCCACTGACATAATAATATTTATCATATACCTTTATTTTATTTATTAAATGATCCCTAATTAAGAAAGGATTTGTTTGATTCTAACACTGATAACAGCAGTAAACGTGTGTGTGTGTGTGCATGTGTGTAAGTCAGTGTGTATGTGTTTGTGTGTGTGTGTGTGTGCATGTGTGTAAGTCAGTGTGTATGTGTTTGTGTGTGTGTGTGTGTTAGTCAGTGTGTGTGTGTGTGTGTGTGTGTGTGTGTTAATCAGTGTGTGTGTGTGTGTGTGTGTTAGTCAGTTTTTGTGTTAGTGTGTGTGTGTGTGAGAGAGAGAGAAGGCAGAAGGAAGACAGAGAGAAATTGTGTTTCACGTCCAAACTCCACACGACTGCATTAAGGCCTCAGAATATTAATTACTCTAATCTGAATGAGAGCTTTTAAAGAGTCTTGCCTCTCTTGCCCAGACAGAGAGAGAGAGAGAGACAGACAGAGAGAGAGAGACAGAGAGAGACCATCATTTTCACTCCCTCCTCTTTCAGTCCAGGATTAAGGACATGGATTTATCTGAAGTTTGCTGCAGAGAAACATAAGCTAGAGACAGAAATATAAAAATATATATCTGTGAATACAAGCGTTTTAAAAGCAACATATTTTGAAGAAATCCCTTGTTCAGTGCATATCCCAATTAATGGGAGCCCACCAACTCACACATTGTGAAACAAGACTCCAGTCAGTTTTCTGTGCACTGCCTGAGTCAGAGACACCGGATAAAACGAGCTCTGATTCTGCTCCGCTTCTGACGTCAAGTGCAGAGACTTTCAAATGGCCCCGCCCCCTCGTCTGAGTCTGTCCAATCACAGCGCTGGACCCGTGTTTATGTGAGAGCACAAAGACAAGGTTAAACTCAGCAAAATAGACACAACGAGCGCGGAGAAATAAGAGCACTGAGTAAAAACGGAGAAGAAAGAGAACAGAGTGAAAACAGCTAAAAACCAGAGCTTCTGCTCCTCGCTCCTCACTGCTGTGCGCTCGGGGTCGGGGTGAACAGCGAGCGGCTCATCATTTAAAGGAACAGGTGCTGAAAGCGGGCGTTCTGAACAGGGCTGTTTACACAGGGGGAGAACACTGCTGTGGGGCTCGGGGTCTGGATGACCAGCGAGTGGCTCATTATCATTTGGTCAGCGTGGGTAGTTCTGACCTGACGGGGGCTCCTCTGGACTGGGCCGGTTTCAGGAGGACAGTGATGGTGGTCTCAGTTTCGTTTAGCGGGGAATCAGCTTCGTACTCCGGCATCAAAGGAGCTACAACACACAGAGACAGTTCATTAGCATATGCAAATCACATGTAAATCTGTTTTTGAATAATTGATGGTGAACCGACCAATAGACAATCTCCAAAACTGGATGTGATCTTTTCTTCTTTCTTTCTCTTTCTGCTTCTACCTCCCTTCTTTCTGTTTCTGTTTCATCTTCTTTCCTCATCACTTTTTTCTTCATTCTCCTTTATCTATTCTTTCCTTCTTTCTCTCTCTCTCTCTCTCTCTGTCTCTCTCTCTCTTTCTTTCTCTCTCTCTCTCTCTCTCTCTCTCTCTCTCTCTCATTAAACTGTTCTGGAATAATAACCAGATTTAATAATATTAATTTAATAAACAGTGTTTGATCTTTAAAGGCCGTGTCATGTCTAATGTTAAACGTAAACAAATCTACAGCATCTGAGGAATGTAATTTACACTAACCTTTAATTTTAATTATCAACATAATTTAATACATTTATAAATCATTCAGGTGAAATATAACTTTTTTGCTCTTTTAAATTAATATAAAAATGAATATAATATAAAAAATATCATTTGTAATTATCAATATCCTGTAAATGCCAGGCGAGTCCACCGGGGGCGTAATAATCCCCAGCAGTGGGCTGAGTGAGAGTGATGAGTGTGAGCCAGAATTAATCACCAGCCTCTGACCCTCACTAATATTAGTGTTATTGTTGTTATTGTTAATGTTGCTGTTAATAATGTTGTTGTTAGTGTTGTTGTCATTGTTGTTGCTGCTGTTGTTTTTTGTTGTTGTTTTTGATGTTAGTGTTGTTGCTGTTGTTGTTTGTTGTTAGTGTTTTTGTTATTGTTGTTATTTTTGATGTTAGTGTTGTTGCTGTTGTTGTTAGTGTTTTTGTTATTGTTGTTGTTTGTGTTGTTAGTGTTGTTGCTGTTGTTGTTTTAGTTGTTAGTGTTCTTGTTATTGTTGTTGTTTTTGTTGTTAGTGTTGTCATTGTTGTTGCTGCTGTTGTTTTTTGTTGTTAGTGTTGTTGTTATTGTTGCTGTTTTTGTTGTTAGTGTTGTTGCTTGTTGTTAGTGTTTTTGTTATTGTTGTTGTTTTTGTTGTTAGTGTTGTTGCTGTTGTTGTTAGTGTTTTTGTTATTGTTGTTGTTTTTGTTGTTAGTGTTGTTGCTGTTGTTGTTTTAGTTGTTAGTGTTGTTGTTATTGTTGCTGTTTTTGTAGTTAGTGTTGTTGCTGTTGTTTTTTGTTGTTAGTGTTTTTGTTATTGTTGTTGTTTTTGTTGTTAGTTTTGTTGCTGTTGTTGTTTTAGTTGTTAGTGTTTTTGTTATTGTTGTTGTTTTTGTTGTCATTGTTGTTGTTGTTGTTTTTGTTGTTAGTGTTCTTGTTATTGTTTTTGTTGTTAGTGTTGTTGCTGTTGTTGTTAGTGTTTTTGTTATTGTTGTTGTTTTTGTTGTTAGTGTTGTTGCTGTTGTTGTTTTAGTTGTTAGTGTTGTTGTTATTGTTGCTGTTTTTGTTGTTAGTGTTGTTGCTGTTGTTGTTTATTGTTAGTGTTTTTGTTATTGTTGTTGTTTGTTGTTAGTGTTTTTGTTATTGTTGTTTTTGTTGTTAGTGTTGTTGCTGTTTTAGTTGCTAGTGTTCTTGTTCTTGTTGTTATTTTGTTGTCATTGTTGTTGTTTTTTGTTGTTAGTGTTTTTGTTATTGTTGTTGTTTTTGTTGTTAGTGTTGGTGCTATTGTTGTTTTAGTTGTTAGTGTTCTTGTTGTTGTTTTTGTTGTTAGTGTTGTTGTTATTGTTGTCATTGTTGTTGCTGCTGTTGTTGTATTTTTTGTTAGTGTTGTTGCTGTTGTTGTTTTTGTTGTTGTTGTTGTTGTTGTTACCTGCGATATTGGTGGCGATGCGGGAGGTGACCGGGGGTCCAAAGCCCTTGCTGGTGCTGGCCTTCAGGGTAAAGTAGTACGTGGTTCCGGGGTAAAGCCCAACAAAGAGGTGATGAGTCTCGTTCTGGAGTTTAAACACCCGTCCGTGCTGAGTGCTCAGGTCTGCGCTGGGGTCCAGAGAACTCAGAGCTTTGTAGGTGATCTGAGAACACACACAACCACACACACACCCATCAGCCAATGGATTACAATAAAAGAGCACAGTGAGCACAGTGTGGTTCTAACCCTGTTCTTCAGCGCTCAGGACTCCCACAGAGCAGGTGTGATGTGGTGGTGGATCATTCTCAGTGCTGCAGTGACACTGACGTGGTGGTGGTGTGTTAGTGTGTGCTGTGCTGGTGTACAGTGGATCAGACACAGCAGTGCTGCTGGAGTTTTTAAACCCCTCAGTGTCACTGCTGCACTGAGAATAGTCCAGCCGACAGCGTCCCAGACAGCCAAAGAGAGAGAGAGAGAGAGAGAGAGAGAGAGAGAGAGAGAGAGAGAGAGAGAGAGAGAGAGAGAGAGACAGAGAGAGAGAGAGAGAGAGAGAGAGAGAGATATGACAGAAAAACCTTAAAAATGACAGACAGGGACAAATCAATGGCGCTTTACTCACAAACCCACACACACGCACACACACACACACACACATACACAAACACACACAGAGAGACACATACACGCAGACACACACACACACACACACACACACACACACACACACACAGACACATACACGCAGACACACACAGACACACACACACACACAGACACATACACGCAGACACACACACACAAACACACACACACACAGACACATACACGCAGACACACGCAGACACACACACACAAACACACACACACAGACACATACACGCAGACACACACAGACACGCTCAGTCGGTTCCTATCTGTGTGGAGATTGATGTTTGTATAAATTGATAAGTACATGGTTGGAGGGCGATCAAAATATTTTAGCCTCGATGTTTCACAGTTCACAACTCCATTTAAACCAATCAAATCTGATAAAGTGACAGCTGTGTGACACACACACACAGGCAAAAAAAAACAGTCAGAGCAAATAAAAGCACACTTTATAGTGGAATTTTACTGAACACTCTGTCTCTCTCTCTCTCTCTCTCACACACACACACACACACACACACAGTTCAATGCACAGATCTGAAAGATGTGGAGTGACATGTTTCTGTTGATTTCTCAAAGTGAATATAAAAGGGTTAAAGCTGCATCCACAAAATGGTGTTTTCCACTGTATTTCCCCTGCTTTATCAGACTCTTCTGGTCTCTACTGGACTCCACTGGTCTCTACTGGTCTCTACTGGACTCTACTGGTCTCTACTGGTCTCCACTGGACTCTACTGGTCTCCACTGGTCTCTACTCTATATGTGATGGAACTGAGTTTAGAGTGAGAGGGTTCTTCCAGAACCAGGACCTGATTCACCTGGTGGAGGAGTGGAAGAGATGAGTTGAGTTGAGTAGGAACCACAAGGGTCAGTCTCGGGAGCAGAGCTGAGGGAGTGGTCACGGTCACCACATTGGGCTTAACTTCATGAGCGCTCACACAGTTTATGTCTCTCACCATCTCCTGTTATTATTGTGATTCCTGCTTTTACTGCAGTTCACACAACAGCAGACTTCTTTGGAAACACCTTCTGAAGGCCTTTATAAAGCCTTAGAGGTGCAGGATTCACGGGGAGTGTTAGAGGGAGAGTTCTCCACTACAATATTCACTGATTCTTATGTTTTCAGCCTCATTCCTTCCGTACTTTACTCTAAATGTAAAATAAAAAAAGATATGTTGATTTATTCAATCCATTAAAGAGCAAATATCATCCTCAAATCATCCGTCCCTTTAGTGTGGGGTGTGTATTGGTTCATCTCTGTTTCTGTGACCACACTCCTCACATACAGTCACCCGGAGGAAACCCATGCAGACACAGAGAGAACACACCACACTCCTCACATACAGTCACCCGGAGGAAACCCATGCAGACACAGAGAGAACACACCACACTCCTCACAGACAGTCACCCAGAGGAAACCCATGCAGACACAGAGAGAACACACCACACTCCTCACAGACAGTCACCCGGAGGAAACCCATGCAAACACAGAGAGAACACACCACACTCCTCACAGACAGTCACCCGGAGGAAACCCACGCAGACTCAGAGAGAACACACCACACTCCTCACATACAGTCACCCGGAGGAAACCCATGCAGACACAGAGAGAACACACCACACTCCTCACAGACAGTCACCCGGAGGAAACCCATGCAGACACAGAGAGAACACACCACACTCCTCACAGACAGTCACCCGGAGGAAACCCATGGAGACACAGAGAGAACACACCACACTCCTCACAGACAGTCACCCAGAGGAAACCCATGCAGACACAGAGAGAACACACCACACTCCTCACAGACAGTCACCCGGAGGAAACCCATGCAAACACAGAGAGAACACACCACACTCCTCACAGACAGTCACCCGGAGGAAACCCACGCAGACTCAGAGAGAACACACCACACTCCTCACATACAGTCACCCGGAGGAAACCCATGCAGACACAGAGAGAACACACCACACTCCTCACAGACAGTCACCCGGAGGAAACCCATGCAGACACAGAGAGAACACACCACACTCCTCACAGACAGTCACCCGGAGGAAACCCATGGAGACACAGAGAGAACACACCACACTCCTCACAGACAGTCACCCAGAGGAAACCCATGCAGACACAGAGAGAACACACCACACTCCTCACAGGCAGTCACCCGGAGGAAACCCATGCAGACACAGAGACAACACACCACCACAACCCGGAGGAAACCCACGCAGACTCAGAGAGAACACACCACACTCCTCACAGACAGTCACCCGGAGGAAACCCACGCAGACACAGGGAGAACGCACCACACTCCTCACATAGAGTCACCCGGAGGAAACCCATGCAGACACAGAGAGAACACACCACACTCCTCACAGACAGTCACCCGGAGGAAATCGACACAGACACAGAGAAAACACACCACACTCCTCACATACAGTCACCCTGAGGAAACCCATGCATACACAGAGAGAACACACCACACTCCTCACATACAGTCACCCGGAGGAAACCCATGCAGACACAGAGAGAACACACCACACTCCCCACAGACAGTCACCCGGAGGAAACCCACGCAGACTCAGAGAGAACACACCACACTCCTCACAGACAGTCATCCGGAGGAAACCCACGCAGACACAGGGAGAACGCACCACACTCCTCACATACAGTCACCCGGAGGAAACCCATGCAGACACAGAGAGAACATATCACTCTCCTCACATACAGTCACCCGGAGGAAACCCATGCAGACACAGAGAGAACACATCACACTCCTCACAGACAGTCACCCGGAGGAAACCCATGCAGACACAGAGAGAACACACCACACTCCTCACAGGCAGTCACCCGGAGGAAACCCATGCAAACACAGAGAAAACACACCACACTCCTCACAGACATTCAGCCGGAGGAAACCCATGCAGACACAGAGACAACACACCACACTCCTCACAGACATTCACCAGGAGGAAACCCACGCAGACACAGGGAGATCACATCACACTCCTCACATACAATCACCCGGAGGAAACCCATGCAGACACAGGGAGAACACACCACACTCCTCACAGACAGTCACCCGGAGGAAACCCATGCAGACACAGAGAGAACACACCACACTCCTCACAGACAGTCACCCGGAGGAAACCCATGCAGACACAGAGAGAACACACCACACTCCTCACAGACAGTCACCCGGAGGAAACCCATGCAGACACAGAGACAACACACGACACAGAGACAACACACCACACTCCTCACAGACATTCACCAGGAGGAAACCCACGCAGACACAGGGAGATCACATCACACTCCTCACATACAATCACCCGTAGGAAACCCATGGAGACACAGAGACAACACACCACACTCCTCACAGACAGTAACCTGGAGGAAACCCACGCAGACACAGGGAGAACACACCACACTCCTCACATACAGTCACCCAAAGGAAACCCATGCAGACACAGAGAGAACACACCACACTCCTCACAGACAGTCACCCGGAGGAAACCCATGCAGACACATGGAGAACACACCACACTCCTCACAGACAGTCACCCGGAGGAAACCCACGCAGACACAGGGAGAACACACCACACTCCTCACAGACAGTCACCCGGAGGAAACCCATGCAGACACAGGGAGAACACACCACACTCCTCACAGACAGTCATCCGGAGGAAACCCACGCAGACACAGGGAGAACACACCACACTTCTCACAGACAGTCATCCGGAGGAAACCCACGCAGACACAGGGAGAACACACCACACTCCTCACAGACAGTCATCCGGAGGAAACCCACGCAGACACAGGGAGAACACACCACACTTCTCACAGACAGTCATCCGGAGGAAACCCACGCAGACACAGGGAGAACACACCACACTCCTCACAGACAGTCATCCGGAGGAAACCCACGCAGACACAGGGAGAACACACCACACTTCTCACAGACAGTCATCCGGAGGAAACCCACGCAGACACAGGGAGAACACACCACACTCCTCACAGACAGTCACCCGGAGGAAACCCATGCAGACACAGACAGAACACACCACACTCCTCACAGACAGTCACCCAGAGGAAACCCATGCAGACACAGAGAGAACACACCACACTCCTCACAGGCAGTCACCCGGAGGAAACCCATGCAGACACAGAGACAACACACCACACTCCTCACAGACATTCACTCGGAGGAAACCCACGCAGACACAGGGAGAACACACCACACTCCTCACATACAGTCACCTGGAGGAAACCCATGCAGACACAGGGAGAACACACCACACTCCTCACAGACAGTCACCCAGAGGAAACCCATGCAGACACAGAGAGAACACACCACACTCCTCACAGGCAGTCACCCGGAGGAAACCCATGCAGACACAGGGAGAACACACCACACTCCTCACAGACAGTCATCCGGAGGAAACCCACGCAGACACAGGGAGAACACACCACACTCCTCACAGACAGTCATCCGGAGGAAACCCACGCAGACACAGGGAGAACACACCACACTCCTCACAGACAGTCACCCGGAGGAAACCCACACAGACACAGGGAGAACACACCACACTCCTCACAGACAGTCACCCTGAGGAAACCCACGCAGACACAGGGAGAACACACCACACTCCTCACAGACAGTCACCCGGAGGAAACCCACGCAGACACAGGGAGAACACACCACACTCCTCACAGACAGTCACCAGGAGGAAACCCACGCAGTCACCCGGAGGGGGACTCGAACCCACAATGTCTAGGACCATGGAGCTGTGTGACTGCGACATTACCATTATTATTATTTATTATTTTATATATATATATATATATATATATATATATATATATATATATATATATATATATATTTTTTTTTTTTTATTTATTATATACAAGCATTTCTTTGTCGTGCCTTGCTGGAGTCTTTAAAACAGCACCAGGTAAAATTTGCAGGTTGTAAAACACTGTCCTCAAATCATTGTGAAGGGAGGTTTTTTCCTACCCTCCTCCAGAAATTACATAGTGCTGTTTCTGCAGTGTTGAACACTGTTCTCCGTATTACAGATCCGTGGAGCCTCACAGCGATTGTGAAGCTGTAATCGAGAGGTAAAAACACTACCTGGTGTTTAATACACATCCTCAAATATTTCAGGAAGTAAAGTGTATTTTGATTGTTTTCAGACACAGAGCCCATACACTGCTCAGTCACCCTCAGGTTTACTTCTGTAACAACACCTTAAACAGATCAAAGAGTTTAACACTCGAGACTGAAGGTTTTCTGAGAGTATTTCCAAAAGCGCCCGGTTCGATTAACTCCTCTTTTCATGGCTAGACGCCTCTGGTTTTGGGATCTGTGATTTAATCTGCAGTGAAAGACCTGCTCCACTAAACTGAGGGGTGTGTTCAGCTCCGGAGAAGCACTCTTTCTTTTCTGCAGTTATTACTCTACTTCAGTAGAAAGACTCTAAGGAATCGACGCCCGTGAGCTGCTCAAACACCAGTATCTCGCAAACTCAGCCTCTCCAATGCATTTGATGAGGAAAAGATGTGCCACCTAGATGTGTTCGACCCATTAGCACCACACTCGGGCTCTGTGTCGGCTCTGTGAAGGATGCAGGAGGAGGACCGGTCGGGTTTGTGTCTGAAACCGGATCAAAAGACTCAGCCCTGGAGACCGAGAGCCTTCAAACAGCAGCGTCCAGTTCATCTGAGTCTAAACCTACCTCCAAACCAGCGGCTGATGGACAGTTTGACCTCTGTGTTCCTGGGCGTGTGGCTCGACAGACGACTGACCTCCTGCTGCTGGCGAAAGCCGCTGACGATTGTGGGAAACGTTAAACAAATATGATTGATGTGAACGAGGTCTAAACTCCGCAGGCCCTTATTAACTTGTCCTTTTTTCTGTGGCGAGTGAAAGAAAAGACCACAGCGACTGAAAGGTCACGAGGCCAATCGATAGACCAGCCATTACTCTGTCATAAGCCCCCACTTAACTCCCATTACCCTCCGAGAAAACAGAGCACTGCAGCTGGAGTCAAAGAGCAGGAGGTAGGAGGGAAGCCATTTCTCTCTCTCTCTCTCTCTCTCTCTCTCTCTCTCTCTCTCTCTCTCTCTCTGTCTCTCTCTCTCTCTTTCTCTCTCTGTGTTTTTTCTCTTGCTGTTTGGCTCAGGGTCAGCGGCAGCGAGACAGATTTGGCCTCAGGGGCGATCAACGCCGCGTGGCAGCAGCTAAACGCCGGCCCGATTCACCACTCAACAAAAAAGTAGGGCTTGGGTTTAATTGAGCAGAGTCCAATCTGAAAAGGGTCAATTTCCCTTTCACTGTTGTGAAGAGAGAGAGAGTGTGTGTGTGTGTGTGTGTGAGAGAGAGAGAGAGAGAGAGAGAGAGAGAGAGAGAGAGGCTATGAGAGTGATGTGTAGACTTTAGCGAGGTCTTCGGTTCTGGTTCTGAGAACAAATAAAGCCGAACTAATATCAGCGGGAATCCGATATGAACTGGAGCGCACTGCTGCCTGTTGCTCTGGTGATAAACTACGTCCACAGCAGGGTCACACTGAACAGACTCTTTATTGGACAATGAAAGATAGGCGATGAATTGAAGCCAGAGCTCATTCTAACGTCTGTATACACTGCTGTCTGTCCCTCTGCGGACATACTCCAGCCACAGCAGGTGGTTTTGAACATGTCTCACAATAAAACCGAGATTCTTTAATGAACAGTGGAAGAAAATATAACACAGAGCCGTTTCAGCTGGAGATTCTGCTCTGAAATCAAAGCTGAAAACGTTGTCTGTAAACACAGTAAAAGCACTGAAGCCGACTTAAACGATGCTTGATTTGGATGAATCTGTTCTAAACGTATGGAATTCATTCATTAGTTTATGAGGTTGGTCTTTTAATTAAAGTAATAATATAAATCAGGACCTTGACAAAATGTTCTGCACTTTTTATTAACAAATAAAAACGAATTGATAAAGTGAACGACTGATCTGTGACTCGTTATTTCTGATTCGAAAACTGAAAATCATAAGGAAATATAAACAGGAAAATGCTCCTGTTTGCTGTTGTTGGGGCGAACAGTGAAGAGGAGTCGACTCCAAAAGAATCGATTCGTCCAGCATCTGGGAGTCACTCGCATCAACTGTCGGCCAAATTTCTTGGAGTCGACTCCGTTTGTGACGCCTTTTGCAGCGACTTTGGACTTAAAATGTTAATGTTAAATAAATTAATTCATTCATTGTCTGTAACCCTTATCCAGCTCAGGGTGGCGGTGGGTCCAGAGCCTACCTGGAATCATTGGGCGCAAGGCGGAAATACACCCTGTAGGGGGCGCCAGTCATGTTATATAAATGTTGTTTTTTTTATTTAATGGACTACAACTAGAATAAAATGTTTTTAGTTCTCATCGACTAGAACCCGAGTGTAATATATATTTAATTTAATAACTAAAACAAGACTAGAGCTAATACGCATTAATCAAAAGACTAAGATTAAGACTAAATCTAATTAACATTGCTGTGAATGGTGCAATGGCCTCAAATGAACCCCACACCCCACACGAGCCGCAGAGGCACAGTTTTCTCTGAAAAAGCCTCAACCTGACACTAATAAACAAACCCCTGATAGTGACTTCGTGCTGCGGCCCAGTCGACAATAAGTGGACGTAACCCAGTTTTTGTGAGAAGCAGCCGAATGTGGAGCAATGATCAATGTTTAAATAGCTGCTGCCCACTGGGAGACCAAGAGGGAGCTGAGAAAAGAGTAGAGAGGGAGTAGCTGGCTGTTGACTGAGGTACAGAGTGAGAAAGTGAGCAGAAAAAGAAGAAGAAGAAGGAGAAGAAGACGACGACAGGGTCCTTTCACAGAAGAGCCTCCAGTCACACAAACACCACACGGCATTTGCATCCAAATGAAAGCCTGGAGGATCTGGCAACCGACAATCTCCCCTAACCCCAGTGGACTCGTCACAAAGCAATGAGAAGCATCCAGGCAGCGTCCCATATGGACTTTCAACCTCCAAGATTTTAAAAGAGAGCGGCTCCTCTCCGACGGCGAAATCGAAGACATCTGCTATCGACACCCATTACGTCCTCCTTCAAATGCAAATCTGGAGAGGAGCGCCGTGTTGGAAGAGGAAGATTGGGCGAGTCTCTCTTCTCCGGAGTTGCTCCCTCTGGAGACTCAGAGTCTGTAAACAAGCCGGCCGAGATGGAGATGAGACGAGGACATTTGCATGGAGCTCCTCAGGAGTGATTCCGGAGCTTTTAAGGTGCCAGAGGCTCCGAGAGGCAGCTTTTTCTTTCACGTTTACACTTTCCAGGGCGAGGCGAGTGAAGTCTGATTCACTGTGGATTCAAGCGACCTCCCGACTGTGCTGCTATAAAATAAACAACTCCGCCTCAGAACAATGAAACTCCAGCGAGTTCACAGCGGACCC
>NC_089802.1:38218933-38248933 GCF_029633855.1 Hoplias malabaricus | reverse complement strand
TGCAGCTGGAGATTTTACAGATGGAGAGTTGGTGCTGGTCGTCTGCGTTGCGTGGCGTAGAGTGACGACTCTCTCTGGACAATCAGCGCTCTGCAAGGTTTACACGCCACGGTTTAGTCCCTACTCGACTCACTCTGAACCACGAGAGAACAACCACTAAACAAGAACCCACTTCTAGAACCAGGACCTGATTCACCAGGTGGAGGAGTGGAAAGGTAAAGTCGAGACCCCACAGTGGAAAAGTGCTGCTCTGTATTCTGTTGTTGTCCGTTGTGTCTGTGTCTGATGTAGTTTGTTTTGGTGTGCACTGATGAAGAAGTGCACATTGTCCTCGTACGTTCTAGAACCTTCTCTTTGTGTAAACACGGCTCAGTCACATGACTTTGCAGCTACAGGGAGTGAGAGGGTGATGTGATGGAACTGAGTTTAGAGTGAGAGGGTGACGTAGGGTGACGGTGTTGCTGGGTAAAACGAGGCGAGCAGACGGTTTGTGAAACTATGTCAAACACACCTCGTCTTAGAGAGAGAGAGAGAGAGAGAGAGAGAGAGAGAGTGTGAATTGTAACAGCTTTTCTCTGAGACTCTACCGTTCAGACGGAGAGGTGATAACGAACTCTGCACTACTATTCCCTCTGTGAGTGTGTGTGTGTGTGCGTTTGTGTAAACCTGTGTGTGTGTGTGTGTGTGTGTGTGTGTGTCACACCTAGCTCTGTATTCCTGCTGTATTTAATAGAGTTAACACTCTCCTGTCTGTTCTGGAAGTGAGAGACGCGCTCCAGCGTTTAATCAGCGTCTCACAGACCCGCCCCCACACACACACACACACCCCAAACCGTGCACCGTTTTTACACCTGTCTGTCTCTGAGCTCCGGAGGCGAGTGGGGGCGTGTGGGACTCAAACTAAAATAGGGAAAGTGCATCAAACATTACAGAGATTCCTGGCCTGAGTTATGTGTGGATGTTTGTGTTAGTTTTGGGGGGTGTGTGTGTGTGTGTGTGTGTGTGTGTGTGTGTGTGTGTGTATGAGAGAGAGACCACAGACCTGCACCACAGAGCAGGTATTATTCAGGTTCTAGATAACTCTCAGCACTGCAGAGACACTGCCATCAAATCCCTGCTGATATGTTCCACTACGTCATATTTCAGCATAAACAAACCCACTACCTGGTTCTGCGAGGGTTAATCCTGAAGACTGAGTCCATGTGTGAGGTCACTGTCTCTGACTCCATGGTAATGAGCCTCATTCGTCAGCGCCAGAGCCTCAGCTAATGACTCGGCGGCGTCAGCGTGGCTGTTTAGTGTCGCGGCTAATTGTGGGGGAAGATTAAAACAGACAGTAAACTCTCTGACAGGGGATTAGCCACTAGCTCTTAGCCACTGGGGCTAGCTCATTTGAGGGGTCCCATCATCTTGGCCAGTGCTGGGACTGTTACTTTAAATTGTGCCACAGTTAGTTCAGACTCAGCGATGTGATTGGCTGAGAGACATCCCAGGTGTGTCAAAGCTGACCAAAGCTCTACTGGTATTACTCCACAAAGTACACGTATCATAGCACGTGTCTGTGTAGAGGGACGGAGTGAGAGAGGGAGGGAGGGAGTGAGAGAGGGTGTGAGGGAATGAGAGAGTGAGGGAGGGAGGAAGTGAGAGAGTTAGGGAGTGAGGGAGTGAGAGAGGGAAGAAGGGAGAGAGGGAGGGAGTGAGGAAGGGAGTGAGGAAGGAAGTGAGAGAGGGAGTGAGGGAGGGAGTGAAGAAGGAAGTGAGGGAGGGAGTGAAGAAGGGAGTGAGGAAGGGAGTGAGTGAGGGAGTGAGGGAGGGGATGAGGAAGAGAGTGAGGGAGGGTGTGAGGAAGGGAGTGAGGGAGGGAGTGGGTAACGGAGTGAGGGAGGGAGTGAGGGAGTGAGGGAGGGAGTGAGTGAGTGAGTAAGGGAGTGTGGGAGGGAGTGAGGAAGGGAGGGAGGGAGTAAGGGAGTGAGGGAGGGAGTGAGTTGAGTCTGAATTGAACGTCTGTGGAAAACGCTGCCTGCTAATGTTCCTCCGTTGGCCAATATTTAAAAGCTGTGCAGAAGCATCCTTCACTGCCTTAGATTTCCCATAATCCTTTGCGTCAGCACAGACAACAACAGCGTTCATTAGAATAGAGTGGGTTTAGAAGTCCGTCAAACTTATACTGACCTTGAAAAACATTACAACAATCGTGTACATTTTACTTTAAATAAATAATTATTATAATCAATAATACGAAGAATCTTCTTACTTTGGGACGTAGAGTTAAAGAAGAGTTAAAGTTAAAGTCAGAGTTGTTCTAAAGGCTGCGTAACTTTGGGACTCCGTATAAACTCTCTGTCGATCAGAAGCTGGTCTCAGACGCTGAAGCCCTTTGATGGTTGTTGTTTTGTTGTTGTTTTGTTGTTGTTTACCTAATAAGGTAAGATCTGCTGCTGCTGCGGAGCTCATGCTAATTTCAGCCTCCTGCAATTACCACCAAATAAGGGTCACACACAGAGACCAGGCGTCTGAAGCGCCGCAGATGTCCCTCACTTTCACCGACACAAAGACCCGCAATTACAGCCATTTCATATTCAACAGGATGGAGAGAATAACCTCACCATGGAGGAGAGGAGAGACGAGAGAGCAGAGAGGATGAATAACAGCGAGAGAGCCTTAAAGAGACAGAGACAGTCTGAGGAGGTCTGAGCAAGAGAAAGAGAAAAGAGGAGAGGGAGAGAGAGAGAGAGAGAGAGAGAGAGAGAGAGAGAGAGGAAAAACAGAGACAGACTGAAGAGAAGAAGATGGAGATAGAGAAAGAGAGAGAGGAGAAAAACTATAAAAGAGGGAGAAGACAGAGGGGAGAAAGAAAAAGTGATGAGGACAGAGAGAAGGTTAGGAGAGATAAAGAGAAAACTAGAGACAGACAAGACAAAGTGTAATTTAGAAACTAGAGAGAAATAGAGAGAAAGCAAAGTGAGAGACACAGAGAGAGAAACAGAGACAGAGAGAGAGAGAGAGAGAGAGACAGAGAGAGAGAGAGAAAGTGAGACAGAGAGAGAGAGAGAAGAGTGTGTGTGAGAGAGAGAGAGAGAGAGAGAGAGAGAGAGAGAGAGAAAGAGAGAGAGAAACAGAGAGAGAGAGAGAGAGAGAGAGAGAGAGAGAGAGAGATATCTATAATCTAGCCAAGTCCCCGGTGTGAGATAAAAACACAGAGAGAAACAGAGCCCTGGGTGTTGTGTTATTACTGAGCGCAGGTCGAGAGAAGCTCAGCCCAAATGGAGGCTAACCCTCCGGGAAATGTTCAAATTAAGCGCCGCTTAGTTTAAAAATAAAGAAATAAATAAACCAACAAACAAACAAGAAAAAAAGCCTCATCTCATTTCAGAGCGGGTCCAGGACAGGATTTCCACTGAACTACAAACACATCCAATAAAACAAGAAGATTAGACCAGAAAAAACTGTTGTTTCTATATTTATTTATTTATTTATTTACTGTGTAACAAAAGAAACAAAAGCACCATTCCACCTTAATCTGCCTTATAACTGAGTAGTAACATATTACCAACAGTGTAACTACTGTTTACGTTCTCACTATTACAGACCGGTTACATTAGCGAAGCCCAGGTAAAGCTTTTGTACCAGATTCAGTTATTACACATAAAAATGTATAAAAATAACAAACATTTTTGTAAACTGTAATTTCCTTTCTGTAATTACACATGCATAAAATAGTTATTACACAATGTTTGATGTGCAGTGCATATATACAACTAAATATAATAAGCAAAATAAATGTTCAACTTATGTAACTACTGTGTTATTCATATGTAAAGATGATGATATCTGTTTCACACACTATAGTTTGTCTAATTTCTGCATGAGTTCTTGCATGTGTTATTAATGTGTAATTACACAAAGAAAAAATATATAGTTTTTCAGTGATATTTTTTCTGTAATAACACTGTTACATGTGTTATTAATATGCAATATGTGCAATTACATAAGAAAATAGCTTATTTTTATTATTATTATTACTATTATATTATTATAATTATATTATTATTATATTATTATAATTGTATTATTATTATTATTATTATTATTAATTATATAAATTAAATCAGTTTAAAACACTGCACTTTTATTCTGTAATGGTACTTTAGTCCTTTTCTTTGATTGTATCATTTTAAATTGTTTTAATCATTTAATCATTTTACTCTTTTTATGTTATTGTTTTAATGGACTTTTAGGATGTTATTCTGGCTTTTAATTTAACTGATTTTTCTCTGTAAAGCACTTTGAATTGCTTCTGTATGAAAGGTGGTCTATAAATAAACTTGGCTTTTACTGTTCCATGATGAGTTAAGCGTTATTAATTGTTTATAAATCAATAAACTGCCTCAGATGAATATCTATCACAGATCTGCTGAAGTGTATGAACCCAGTGCCCCTCAGATCACTCAGGACCGGTCAGTTCATACTGCCCCGGGTCAGAACCACACTATGCCCCTGCACCTGGAGCAGCCTCCTTCTGTTCTCCTGAGCCTCTGAGCGCTGCACTTAAACAAGGCAAGTTTATTAATAGAGCACCTTTCATAGAAGAGCACTTCAAAGAGATTTACAGAAAAAAAACTGTTAAATTAGAAACAAGAATAAAAATCAATATTGAATTAAAATGTAGATCTATTTATTTAGTTTCTAGTTCTATTTTAACAACTGTCCTTTTTTATTTCTCTGGTTTATTTCTTTTTATTTACATTTTACTGAATAGCATTTTAATCATTTTATTTAATTTCTATTTTATATTCTGTTTTAATTTTATTTTAATACTTTTTTAATTTAATTTAATTTAATTTTTTTCTTTTACATTTTGAAATTCTACTGTAATCTCTCTGTGGCTCTGTAAAGCTCAGTGTGCACCAGAGCTGCTCTATAAATAAGCCTGCCTCGCCTGTGTGTGTTCATTTGCATATTATATATAAAATATGTGTGTGTGTGTGTGTGCACAATACAGATATTGGCAGTAGTTATGTTGTTGTTACATGTGTTATTAATGTGTTATTACATATAAGAGAAACTGCAGAATGAACATCCCCTACAAAGGTGTATTAATATGATTTTTTAAAATGTTCAAATCTAGAGAAATGATATTAATTTACTTCTTTATTATTGTATTATATTATTTCTTTATTAAAACAGATTCTAATAAAAGAACAGTTATTAAATCATCACTTCCTTCAGCTCACCTTCCGTCTCCCATCGACTGAACACAGGCTTCACATTAAGATTAAAGGGTTTTAAAGCGGCGTGTGGCGCGGCCGGCGGCGGGGGACGGAGAGGGACACGGCGGCGGTCACTGAGCCGAACTGTCCACACCGTTTACCAGAGCCATTCATCAGACGACAGCTCGTTATTTAACAGGATTCAGATCTGATTTCTTAAATAAAGCCTCGGGTTTGTTTGTGTAACGCCTTCAGCACACGACTGACATTTTACTTTTGTCGTTCTGATTGTTGTAGTTTCATTTATTTACACAAAGAAAAGGTTTGTTTACAGAGAGCTGCCACTGCCATTAAACTGAGATTAGATTGAGTCGATCCTTTTGTTCAGTGTGACGCCGCGTGTGATGTTCTGCCATTTCTGGGTCCAGTCACGTCTTTGGTCCCATCTCAGACGTTGGTCAGAGCTGACCGGGGCGGGGGAGTGTTTTCTGATTGGTCAGAGCTGACTGGACCGGGGGAGTGTTCTCTGATTGGTCAGAGCTGACTGGATGGGGAGAGTGTTCTCTGATTGGTCAGAGCTAACCGGGGCAGGGGAGTGTTCTCTGATTGGTCAGAGCTGACTGGACCGGGAGAGTGTTCTCTGATTGGTCAGAGCTGACCGGACCGGGGGAGTGTTCTCTGATTGGTCAGAGCTGACTGGACCGGGAGAGTGTTCTCTGATTGGTCAGAGCTGACCGGACCAGGGGAGTGTTCTCTGATTGGTCAGAGCTGACTGGATCGGGAGAGTTTTCTCTGATTGGTCAGAGCTGACCGGGGCGGGGGAGTGTTCTCTGATTGGTCAGAGCTGACTGGACCGGGAGAGTGTTCTCTGATTGGTCAGAGCTGACCGGACCGGGGGAGTGTTCTCTGATTGGTCAGAGCTGACCGGACCGGGGGAGTGTTCTCTGATTGGTCAGAGCTGACTGGACCGGGAGAGTGTTCTCTGATTGGTCAGAGCTGACCGGACCAGGGGAGTGTTCTCTGATTGGTCAGAGCTGACTGGATCGGGAGAGTTTTCTCTGATTGGTCAGAGCTGACCGGGGCGGGGGAGTGTTCTCTGATTGGTCAGAGCTGACCGGGGCGGGGGAGTGTTCTCTGATTGGTCAGAGCTGACTGGATCGGGAGAGTGTTCTCTGATTGGTCAGAGCTGACCGGGGCGGGGGAGTGTTCTCTGATTGGTCAGAGCTGACTGGATCGGGAGAGTTTTCTCTGATTGGTCAGAGCTGACCGGGGCGGGGGAGTGTTCTCTGATTGGTCAGAGCTGACTGGACCGGGAGAGTGTTCTCTGATTGGTCAGAGTTGACCGGGGCGGGGGAGTGTTCTCTGATTGGTCAGAGCTGACTGGACCGGGAGAGTGTTCTCTGATTGGTCAGAGCTGACCAGGGCGGGGGAGTGTTCTCTGATTGGTAAGAGCTGACCGGACAGGGAGAGTGTTCTCTGATTGGTCAGAGCTGACCGGACCAGGAGAGTGTTCCCTGATTGGTCAGAGCTGACTGGAGCAGGAGAGTGTTCTCTTATTGTATTCAAGTGACTCTCAAAAGCGAGGGGAGGGTTCAGGCTCGTGCTGAGAGGGTCCGGGGCCAGGGCTGAGAGGGTCCAGTCATCAGCACTCGGCTCTGAAAGACGAGGAATTCACAGAGATACTCCTTTCCGAAGGAAGCGAGAAGACCCCAGACCTGGAGAGAGCTTAAGAAGGCTTGACCACATACAACGAGTGGCTGGGGTCATTGACCTAACCCTGATTTCTAAAATAAGGCGTAATACAAGACGACCAATCAGAACCCAGCTCGTTTACATATAGTGCAGTGCTCTATGTGTCTCACCGTCCTCCTCGGTCTGTTTGACGATCTCCTGACTCTCCTTGCTGCCCTCTGCGTTGGCCAGGACGAGCCGCAGCCGGACGGTCACGAAGGGTCGGAGCCCCCGGAGGATGTAGTGGGAGGAGGTGGGGATCAGCTCCTCGGCTGCAAACTCCTGCTGGTTGAAGACGTACTGATACTGCACCGTCAGGTTGAAGCTGTGGCAGCGAGTCACGGCGTAGGTGAAGAGATCCCACTCCAGCCTCAGCTGCCTCGCACGCACATCCACCACCTTCACGTTCTGGGGGCCATTCACGGGGTCTGGACAACGACAGACAAGGACCGAGAAACACAGTCAACTCAGATTTTATCCCACAGTATTCCATTCCACCTTAAATAGCTTCTAGTACAAGGGTTTCCATTACATCTTACATAGGTTTCTGTTCCACCTTAAAAGGTTTTTGAACAAATTTCCATTTCACAATAAATTACACCTTTTACAAAATTTTAATTTCAAATTAAACGTTTTTTTTCTGTTGCACCTTAAACATTTCCTTAAATAGTCCGGGTCCACCTTAAATTAATTATTTTACAAATGTTCATTGCACATTAAATTACTGTCTAATATAAATTTTCTGTTCCACCTTAAATGCTCCCCTGGATTAATTCTCCTTTCAACATTTAATCATTTATTGTTTTTTTTAATTTCCATTCCACCTTTAATTAAATAAATAAAATAAACCATTATATACACACACACACACACACATTAAATGGCTCTTTGTAATGATTTTCCTGTACTCTTCAGTCATACACATTTGTTTCAGTCCACCTTAAATGTTTTTTGTACTAATGTTGTTTTTAATAATAAATCATTTCACAGAATGAAAAAATCAACTTATTTCCAACTTACATTGTTTCTTTTCATCCTTACACTTTCTGTAAACATTTTCCATTCCACCTTAAATGGTTTTCTTTTCCAGATAAAATAATGTCATATACACCTTAAATTTCACTTTAAATGGATATTAAATGTTTCCATTCCACAATAAAAGGTTGCAATTCATCCTAAAGTGTCCAGACAGATGTGAAATGTGGGTTTGAGCTGTATAAACCCCTCAGTCCTGGGCTGTGGAACAGTGGAACAGTGGAACAGTGGAACAGTGTTCTCTGGAGTGAGGATCTTCAGTCACAGGAATATCCATGAGGTCAGAGGCTGCTGTTGGATCATAAACCCGAGTCAAACTCATCCCAGAGGAACAGGACAGAGCTCTGTCCCTCCAGAGAACACCGTTCCACCGTTCCACCGTTCCACTGGCCTGTTTCCTGAGGCTGATGGCGGAGGGGGTCTGCAGCAGTGGGCTTGTAAACAGCTGTAAGACAAAAAAAGGGTGCGTCCTCAGTGTCCAGTTAATTCCTACAAAGCCGTTCAAACTCGGACGCTGCTCTTCGGAGAAACAAAGAGGGGTTTTAGCATCTTCAGGAGATTACAACGTCTCCACATCTCTCTGGGGCGTCCAGTGTGGACAGTTCTGGCAAGGGACAATGTCCAAACATGAACAGACAGAGCTGTCCACAAACGGACGACTTTGTTGAATTTCAGTGAGAACGAAGTCTTTTTACAAAACTAAATCCTCTAAAGCACACGAGCTATATTTCTTACTGTGTCTCTCAATGTCTCCCGCTGTCTCACACACACACTCAATGTCTCCACTTATCTTCCATTGTCTTTCAGTTTCCAGTTGACTCCCACTGTGCTCAAATGTTTCCCAATCTCTCTTATTGTCTCCCACTGTCTCCAATCATCTTCCATTTTCTGTCACTCTCTCCAATTGTCTCATATTGTCTCTTACAATTCTAGAATTGTCTTTCGTTATTTCAACCAACCTCTTATTCTCATCATCTTCCAGTGTATCTCACTGTCTCACATATTCTCTCATGGTTTAGAATTTTCTCCTGCTGTCTCTCTGTCTGTCTAAACTGGTTTGCTACAGTGTCTCACTTTCTCCAGTTATCTCACACTCTTTCTTTCATTGTATTTCACTGCCTCTTACTCTTCCCCTGCCTCCCACTGACTCACACTCTTTATTTCATTGTCTTTCACCACCCCCACTGCCTCTCATTCTTTCACTGCCTCTCACTCTCTCCCACTGTCTCGCAGAGTCTCAAATTGATTCTGTCTCCCACTGACTCTCACTCTTTATTTCCTTATCTTTCACTCTCAGTCTCTGACTGCCTCCTACTGTCTCTCAAGGTTTCCCACTGCCTCTCACTGTCTCCCAAAGTCTCTCACGGTTTCCCACTGCATCTCCCTCTCTTCCACTGTCTCTCAAGGTTTCCCACTGCCTCTCACTGTCTCCCAATGTCTCTCACGGTTTCCCACTGCATCTCACTCTCTCCCACAGTCTCTCAACGTTTCCCACTGCCTCTCACTGTCTCCCAATGTCTCTCACCGTTTCCCACTGCATCTCCCTCTCTTCCACTGTCTCTCAAGGTTTCCCACTGCCTCTCACTGTCTCCCAATGTCTCTCACGGATTCCCACTGCATCTCACTCTCTCCCACTGTCTCTCAAGGTTTTCCACTGCCTCTCACTGTCTCCCATTGTTTCTCAAGGTTTCCCACTACCTCTCACTGTCTCCCAATTTCTCTCAAAGTTTCCCACTGTCTCTCACTGTCTCCCAATGGCTCTCACTGATGAACCCTGTGGGGTCTTAACATATTTTCTCCAATTTGAGTAGATGAACATGGCTATATTTATGAGACATTTTCGATAACACCGCAGTGCAAAAACACAGCTCAAACATCTCCTGAATCTGTAGAACCCCCCCCCCCCCTTCACTCAGCCTTTTCTCAGAGAGAGAGAGAGGGACATACTCAGTCTCTGAAGAGCTTACGAAGCGTTTCTCCTCTCAGACTCTTCAGAGAAAACACAACCAGCTTCTTCAGCATCTCTGCTTTGTGTCCGGAGCTTAATCCCAGACAAAACCCTCAGAAAATAAAGGCCAACATCAGAGACCCCTGAATCCCCTGTCTCTGGGGGGAGGGGCGGGGGCTGATTAGGGATCATCTGTGGCTAATCTGGGCTTTAATTTCAGTCCTAATCTTAACGATTACTAATTGGAGACGGCTAATCCAATACAGATCATTCAGCTCTTAGTGTCCGAGGCTGTGTTCTGGCCTGGTTCAGGCGAGGGGGGCCTGAGCAAACACATCCAACCCACTCTGAGGGAGGGGAGTGGGGGAACAAGGCTCTGCTGGTGAACAGGCTGAGAGCAAGGATGAGATTATTAACCCACAGAAAAGAGGAGAGGGTAGGTTTAATAGAAACAGTTCAACTGTCTCAGACAAAATACACATTCTCAAAATCAGAATGAGAAATCTATGAGAAATGCAAAGTGGGTCTTGGGACAAACTCAACACCTGGAGAAGCTCGATGCTTCATTGGAGTTAATAGTCTCTTAACTATGGTTTAAGAATGACATTTACCTTTTTACTTAAGCAGAAACCACGAGTCACACTGAGGGAGGAAATCGGGAGGTCAAGGCTCTTCTGGTGAACAGGTGGAGGCCAAGAAAGATATCATTAATGTCGCGGCGAAGGGGAGAGAATACTGTGTCATTAATAAAAATATCAGCTGTCCAAATACGTTCTAAAGTGTTTTTTTTTTTTCGGTGAAATGTGAATATTTTCAAGCCTCCACCCCCAAGTACAGGTCTTTCATCCCCAGACTGCACTGGAATATATTTTAAACCCTGTAATTCATACAAAACCACTACTTCTAACTAACTAAATAAATAAATAAATACAATGAAAGACCACCATCACATTTGAATTATTTTACATAATGTGACCCCGACTTTAGGAACCACTTCCACGAACAACACAACTACCCCCAGCATTATCACTGTTTTACAGAAGATCAATGATCTAGAGGTGATTTAAGGAGGACAGGAGGATCATATGCAAAAAGTGGGGGTTATGTTTATGGAATCCAAAATATCCTGGAACCACCACCCCCAGGAGACCGAGGGATGCTTTAATCAGAAAAGTGCTACTCCATCAGTATTTTACTGAAGTGCACGTACTGAAATGTCATTCATTTACAACCAAACCATTCATTCATTATCTGTAAGCGCTTATCCAATTCAGGGTCGCGGTGGGTCCAGAGCCTACCTGGAATCATTGGGCGCAAGGCGGGAATACACCCTGGAGGGGGCGACAGTCCTTCACAGGGCAACACACACACATTCACATCCGGAGGAAACCCACGCGGACACGGGGAGAACACACCAACTCCTCACAGACAGTCACCTGGAGCGGGAATCGAACCCACAACCTCCAGGCCCCTGGAGCTGTGTGACTGCAACACTACCTGCTGCGCCACCGTGCCGCCCACAACCAATTTCTACTGAAAACAAACACAATTCCAGTGACGTTGGGCCAGGTTTTGGAACTTTAAAAATTCATTATAATTCATTATAATTACACAAGGTGGGTTCAGTATGTCCTCTGTGAAAGTATTAAGTAAAACATATGAAATATATTATACAGTATGTTTATCCTTATACAAACCGGATTCCAAAAAAGTTGGGACACTAAACAAATTGTGAATAAAAACTGAATGCAATGATGTGGAGGTGCCAACATCTAATATTTTATTCAGAATAGAACACAAATCACAGATCAAAAGTTTAAACTGAGAGAATGTATCATTTTAAGGGAAAAATATGTTGTTTCAAAATTTCATGGCATCAATAAATCCCAAAAAAGTTGGGACAAGGCCATTTTTTACCACTGTGTGGCATCCTCCCTTCTTCTTACAACACTCAGACGTCTGGGGACAGAGGAGACCAGTTTCTCAAGTTTAGAAATAGGAATGCTCTCCCGTTCATGTCTAATACAGGCCTCTAACTGTTCAATCGTCTTGGGCCTTCTTTGTCGCACCTTCCTCTTTATGATGCGCCAAATGTTCTCTATAGGTGAAAGATCTGGACTGCAGGCTGCCATTTCAGTACCCGGATCCTTCTCCTACGTAGCCATGATGTTGTGATTGCTGCAGAATGTGGTCTGGCATTATCTTGTTGAAAAATGCAGGGTCTTCCCTGAAAGAGATGATGTCTAGATGGGAGCATATGTTGTTCTAGAACCTGAACACTGTTCTCTGCATTAATGGTGCCTTTCCAGACATGCAAGCTGCCCATGCCACAAGCACTCATGCAACCCCATACCATCAGTGATGCAGGCTTCTGAACGGAGCAGTGATAACAACTTGGGTTATCCTTGTCCTCTCTGGTCCGGATGACATGGCGTCCCAGTGTTCCATAAAGAACTTCAAATCGTGACTCATCTGACCATAGAACAGTCTTCCATTTTGCCACACTCCATTTTAAAAGACCCCTGGCGCAGTGCAAATGTCTGAGCTTGTGGAGCTTGCTTAGAAATGGCTTCCTCTTTGCACTGTAGAGTTTCAGCTGGCAACGGCGGATGGCACGGTGGATTGTGTTCACTGACAATGCTTTCTGGAAGTATTCCTGAGCCCATTCTGTTATTTCCTTGACAGTGGCATTCCTGTTTGAGGTGCAGTGACGTTTAAGGGCCCGGAGATCACGAGCATCCAGTAGAGTTTTACGGCCTTGACCCTTACGCACAGCAATTGTTCCAGATTCTCTGAATCTTTTGATGATGTTGTACACGGTTGATGATGATAACTTAAAAGTCTTTGCTGTTTTATGCTGGGTAACACCATTCTGGTATTGCTGCACTATCTTTCTGCCCAACAATGGTGGAATTGGTGATTCTCTTACCATATTGGATTCAGAGAGACACTGACACTCTGAGAAGCTCTTTTTATACTCAATCATGTTGTCAATTGACCTAATTAGTGTTAATTGGTCTTCCAGCTGTTTGTTATATGCTCAATTTCCTTTTTCCAGTCACTTATTGCTACTTGTCCCAACTTCTTTGGGATTTGTTGACACTGTGAAATTTTGAATCAACACATTTTTCCTTTAAAATGTTACATTTACATTTACAATGTTACATTGTCATCTATGTTCTATTACGAATACAATATTGACATTTGCCATCTCCACATCATTGTATTCAGTTTTTATTCACAATTTGTTTAGTGTCCCAACATTTTTGGAATCCGGTTTGTATGTATTTAACCTTAACATCTATATATATATATATATATATGTGTGTGTGTGTGTGTGTGTGTGTGTGTGTGTGTGTGTGTGTGTGTCATTACATTTTCAATTCTCTAAAGAATATATATTTAATCTTTTATTGCTATAATAAAAAAATTCATCTTTGTTTTCAGATTGTGGAGCAGGTAAAAACCCCATGGGACTGAGTCAGGGCTGAGTCTGTGTCAGAGACAGGGGCTGTTCCAGAGCTGAGTCAGGGCTGAGTTGGGACTGAGTCAAACCCTAAACCTAACCCTGTACTCTGTGTGGATCCCAATGTCTGGGTACAGTGTGTGGGACATTGTACTGAATAAAAAGCACAGACGTAAAACCGAGGTCCTCTTTGAGGTCAGTAAAGACCGGAGCGGTGCTTGTGGGGGGTGTGTGGGGGGGGTGATGTCAAGGTCTCTTCTGTCCCCCTGTCCGTCCTCATCTTCAACAAACCATCTCCGTCCCTCCCTCTCGCCTCCTACCTAACAGCTGATGGAGTACCGTCATTAATCCCCAGCAAAGAGGAGGAGATAAGCCTGTTAGCGATATGCTAATGACCCATGGGTTACTGGGAGGCAGCAGAGGGGCAACACAGTGGCATGGGGGTCTTTTACAGAGAGGTGGGAGGGGGAGAGCTGAAGGATGGCAAGCCGAGAGGGTCATTAATCGCAGGCGCTGGGGAGGAACACTGAAAAAACCAAATCAATCTTCAGTTTCACCGCTGAGACTCGAAACATTCATCACCAGCTCATCGTTCACTCAGCGAGACCCCTGAAAAAGACGAGAGAGACCCCCGCCACAGGCTGAGAAGGGGGTACGGGGTAATAAACTTATCAGCGGGGGTCCGAACAACACAAAAACCCAGCTGCTGAGGGGCTTTAAACAGGAACAGCCACCAAAAACAGCTCCGATCCAATCGACCTCTCTAATGTATCCCTTTCTCTGGAAGAACTGCTGTGAGGATTTGATGGCACTCAAGCCAATGAGGGTCAGGGTGCTGATGTTGGTGATTAGCTCTGGATCACTGACACCAGCTTTAATCATCCCAAAGGTATCGGGTAGAGCTTCATCTCTCCATCACTTCAGAGAACACAGCTCCACAGATCAATGCTGGGACTGTAGGCCATTCGAGCCTATGCTTGGCATTGGGCATGGTGAACTAACTCATGTGTAGCTGCTCCAGAGCATGTCTAAGGGGATTATACACAATGTGTCCACAATAGGGGGACCTGAAATGTCTCAAATGCTCCCTGTCCACACAGTTATACTGACCCCTAGTGGCCAGGACATGTCAGGGATGTTCAGCAGTAGACGTAGAGAACAATGCAAGGCTGTAGACAATGTCTGACACCGTTCAATGGTAAAAGAAAAAGACGGACTGTAACTTTAAGAGGACAGAGAGCAGACGGTGTATCAGCCTGTGTAAAGGTGGGGGTGGGGGGGGTTAGAGTGGGGTGGCAGTGGGGTGGTAGGGGGGGTGTAATCTTGTCTAAAGCTGCTTGAAGTCGTTTCTGCAGCAATAAAAGCAGCAGGGTCTGGATCCGCATTAAACTCAGAGCCCTGCACCGCACAGAGCCTCAGACCTGAATCTGCAGAGTTGCATTTTACAGCCGTCTTCTCTCTTTCTCTCTTCTGCCCTTCTCTCTGTTTCACACCCCTTCCTCTCGCTGTCTTTTCACTCTCCATTTCTCCCCAAACCTCTGTCTTTGCATTTATTCTCTTTTATTTTATTTTATTCTGCTGCTCTCTCTCTCTATTCTCTCTCCCTCTTTACCACTTTCCTTTCTGTCTATTCCACCTCTCTACCATCTTCCCTTTCTATCTCTCTCTTTCCTTTCTTTGTATTTCTCTCTCTCTCTCTCTTTGTGCTCGCTCTTTCCAGTCTCTCAGTTTCTCAGTTCTTACTCTCTCTGTTCTCTCTCTCTTTCTCTCTCTCTCTCTCTCTCTCTCTCTCTCTCCTCAGCTGTGTTTTTCCTTGTCTCTTTATTCTGAGCAGTGAACCGTGGGGTCTCTGAGGGTCCGAGAGTCTCACACACTCCTGGGTGGATATAGAGATCCAGAACCAGTGGTGAATGCCATCAAATCCTCACAGCAGTGTTCCACAGTGGAGGCTGCTGCAAAGGAACACATTCATGGTGAATGTCCTTCGTCCAGGATCTGATCGTTTATCCTCCACTACTTTAACTGTAGCATATTTCTATAAGAAAAGTACCTGCTCTCCACAGGGTCCCAGACCTCCTGCAGATCCTAGATCCCAGAATGACAAACGTCTCTGTGGCCTTTTCCGACCGAGGTCATTCCGAGTCTCAGTGGGAGAGGAATAACAATATCCTAATGATCTGACTCCACACTTCCTTCAAAGTCTGATAGGGACCCCCCTGGGAGTCGCCCTCTAAAGGAGCGGAGTCAGCACTCACCCATATGTGTCTCTGAGATAGAAATTAACAGGGAATTTTATTCTTAAAAACATGATTTACTGTGAGGGTGTAATGGAATTACTCAGTGAGTCTGAGCGTTCTCCTCCGAGCGTGTTGAGTCTGATGAACAGAGGTTAGTTTTCTCCTCCGAGCGTGTTGTGTCTGATGAACAGAGGTTAGTTTTCTCCTCTGAGCGTGTTGAGTCTGATGAACAGAGGTTAGCGTTCTCTTCTGAGCGTGTTGAGTCTGATGAACAGAGGTTAGTTTTCTCCTCTGAGCGTGTTGAGTCTGATGAACAGAGGTTAGTTTTCTCCTCCGAGCGTGTTGAGTCTGATGAACAGAGGTTAGTTTTCTCCTCTGAGCATGTTGAGTCTGATGAACAGAGGTTAGTTTTCTCCTCTGAGCGTGTTGAGTCTGATGAACAGAGGTTAGCGTTCTCCTCCGAGCGTGTTGAGTCTGATGAACAGAGGTTAGCGTTCTCCTCCGAGCATGTTGAGTCTGATGAACAGAGGTTAGTGTTCTCCTCCGAGCGTGTTGAGTCTGATGAACAGAGGTTAGTTTTGTCCTCCGAGCCTGTTGAGTCTGATGAACAGAGGTTAGATTTCTCCTCTGAGCCTGTTGAGTCTGATGAACAGAGGTTAGTTTTCTCCTCTGAACGTGTTGAGTCTGATGAACAGAGGTTAGCGTTCTCCTCCGAGCGTGTTGAGTCTGATGAACAGAGGTTAGTGTTCTCTTCTGAACGTGTTGAGTCTGATGAGCAGAGGTTAGCGTTCTCCTCCGAGCGTGTTGAGTCTGATGAACAGAGGTTAGCGTTCTCCTCCGAGCGTGTTGAGTTTGATCAACAGAGGTTAATTTTCTCCTCTGAACGTGTTGAGTCTGATGAACAGAGGTTAGCTTTCTCCTCCGAGCGTGTTGAGTCTGATGAACAGAGGTTAGTTTTCTCCTCTGAGCGTGTTGAGTCTGATGAACAGAGCTTAGTTTTGTCCTCTGAGCCTGTTGAGTCTGATGAACAGAGGTTAGTTTTCTCCTCTGAGCGTGTTGAGCCTGATGAACAGATGTTAGTGTTCTCTTCTGATTGTGTTGAGTCTGATGAACAGAGGTTAGTTTTCTTCTCTGAGCGTGTTGAGTCTGATGAACAGAGGTTAGTTTTCTCCTCTGAGCGTGTTGAGTCTGAAGAACAGAGGTTAGCGTTCTCCTCTGAGCGTGTTGAGTCTGATGAACAGAGGTTAGTGTTCTCCTCCGAGCATGTTGAGTCTGATGAACAGAGGTTAGTTTTCTCCTCTGAACGTGTTGAGTCTGATGAACAGAGGTTAGCGTTCTCTTCCGAGCGTGTTGAGTCTGATGAACAGAGGTTAGTTTTCTCCTCTGAACGTGTTGAGTCTGATGAACAGAGGTTAGCGTTCTCCTCCGAGCGTGTTGAGTCTGATGAACAGAGGTTAGCGTTCTCCTCCGAGCGTGTTGAGTCTGATGAACAGAGGTTAGCGTTCTCCTCCGAGCGTGTTGAGTCTGATGAACAGAGGTTAGTGTTCTCTTCTGAGTGTGTTGAGTCTGATGAACAGAGGTTAGTTTTCTCCTCTGAGCGTGTTGAGTCTGATGAACAGAGGTTAGTTTTCTCCTCTGAGCGTGTTGAGTCTGAAGAACAGAGGTTAGCGTTCTCCTCCGAGCGTGTTGAGTCTGATGAACAGAGGTTAGTGTTCTCCTCTGAGTGTGTTGAGTCTGGTGAACAGAGGTTAGCGTTCTGCTCCGAGCGTGTTGAGTCTGATGAACAGAGGTTAGCGTTCTCCTCCGAGCGTGTTGAGTCTGATGAACAGAGGTTAGTGTTCTCTTCTGAGCGTGTTGAGTCTGATGAACAGAGGTTAGTTTTCTCCTCTGAGCGTATTGTGTCTGAAGAACAGAGGTTAGCGTTCTCCTCCTAGTGTGTTGAGTCTGATGAACAGAGGTTAGTTTTCTCCTCTGAGCGTGTTGAGTCTGATGAACAGAGGTTAGTTTTCTCCTCTGAGTGTGTTGAGTCTGATGAACAGAGATTAGTGTTCTCCTCCGACTGTGTTGAGTCTGATGAACAGAGGTTAGTTTTCTCCTCTGAGCGTGTTGAGTCTGATGAACAGAGGTTAGTTTTCTCCTCTGAGCGTGTTGAGTCTGATGAACAGAGCTTAGTTTTGTCCTCTGAGCCTGTTGAGTCTGATGAACAGAGGTTAGTTTTCTCCTCTGAGCGTGTTGAGTCTGATGAACAGAGGTTAGCGTTCTCCTCTGAACGTGTTGAGCCTGATGAACAGAGGTTAGTGTTCTCCTCTGAGTGTGTTGAGTCTGATAAACAGAGGTTAGTTTTCTCCTCTGAACGTGTTGAGTCTGATGAACAGAGGTTAGCGTTCTCCTCCGAGCGTGTTGAGTCTGATGAACAGAGGTTAGCGTTCTCCTCCTAGTGTGTTGAGTCTGATGAACAGAGGTTAGTGTTCTCTTCTGAGCGTGTTGAGTCTGATGAACAGAGGTTAGTTTTCTCCTCTGAGCGTGTTGAGTCTGATGAACAGAGGTTAGTTTTCTCCTCTGAGTGTGTTGAGTCTGATGAACAGAGATTAGTGTTCTCCTCCGACTGTGTTGAGTCTGATGAACAGAGGTTAGTTTTCTCCTCTGAGCGTGTTGAGTCTGATGAACAGAGGTTAGTTTTCTCCTCCGAGCGTGTTGAGTCTGATGAACAGAGGTTAGTGTTCTCTTCTGAGTGTGTTGAGTCTGATGAACAGAGGTTAGTTTTCTCCTCTGAGCGTGTTGAGTCTGATGAACAGAGGTTAGTTTTCTCCTCTGAGCGTGTTGAGTCTGAAGAACAGAGGTTAGCGTTCTCCTCCGAGCGTGTTGAGTCTGATGAACAGAGGTTAGTGTTCTCCTCTGAGTGTGTTGAGTCTGGTGAACAGAGGTTAGCGTTCTGCTCCGAGCGTGTTGAGTCTGATGAACAGAGGTTAGCGTTCTCCTCCGAGCGTGTTGAGTCTGATGAACAGAGGTTAGTGTTCTCCTCCGAGCATGTTGAGTCTGATGAACAGAGGTTAGTGTTCTCCTCCGAGCGTGTTGAGTCTGATGAACAGAGGTTAGCGTTCTCCTCCGAGCGTGTTGAGTCTGATGAACAGAGGTTAGTGTTCTCTTCTGAGTGTATTGAGTCTGATGAACAGAGGTTAGTTTTCTCCTCTGAGCGTGTTGAGTCTGATGAACAGAGGTTAGTGTTCTCTTCTGAGTGTGTTGAGTCTGATGAACAGAGGTTAGTTTTCTCCTCTGAGCGTGTTGAGTCTGATGAACAGAGCTTAGTTTTGTCCTCTGAGCCTGTTGAGTCTGATGAACAGAGGTTAGTTTTCTCCTCTGAGCGTGTTGAGCCTGATGAACAGATGTTAGTGTTCTCTTCTGATTGTGTTGAGTCTGATGAACAGAGGTTAGTTTTCTTCTCTGAGCGTGTTGAGTCTGATGAACAGAGGTTAGTTTTCTCCTCTGAGCGTGTTGAGTCTGAAGAACAGAGGTTAGCGTTCTCCTCTGAGCGTGTTGAGTCTGATGAACAGAGGTTAGTGTTCTCCTCCGAGCGTGTTGAGTCTGATGAACAGAGGTTAGTGTTCTCCTCCGAGCATGTTGAGTCTGATGAACAGAGGTTAGTTTTCTCCTCTGAACGTGTTGAGTCTGATGAACAGAGGTTAGCGTTCTCTTCCGAGCGTGTTGAGTCTGATGAACAGAGGTTAGTTTTCTCCTCTGAACGTGTTGAGTCTGATGAACAGAGGTTAGCGTTCTCCTCCGAGCGTGTTGAGTCTGATGAACAGAGGTTAGCGTTCTCCTCCGAGCGTGTTGAGTCTGATGAACAGAGGTTAGCGTTCTCCTCCGAGCGTGTTGAGTCTGATGAACAGAGGTTAGTGTTCTCTTCTGAGTGTGTTGAGTCTGATGAACAGAGGTTAGTTTTCTCCTCTGAGCGTGTTGAGTCTGATGAACAGAGGTTAGTTTTCTCCTCTGAGCGTGTTGAGTCTGAAGAACAGAGGTTAGCGTTCTCCTCCGAGCGTGTTGAGTCTGATGAACAGAGGTTAGTGTTCTCCTCTGAGTGTGTTGAGTCTGGTGAACAGAGGTTAGCGTTCTGCTCCGAGCGTGTTGAGTCTGATGAACAGAGGTTAGCGTTCTCCTCCGAGCGTGTTGAGTCTGATGAACAGAGGTTAGTGTTCTCTTCTGAGCGTGTTGAGTCTGATGAACAGAGGTTAGTTTTCTCCTCTGAGCGTATTGTGTCTGAAGAACAGAGGTTAGCGTTCTCCTCCTAGTGTGTTGAGTCTGATGAACAGAGGTTAGTTTTCTCCTCTGAGCGTGTTGAGTCTGATGAACAGAGGTTAGTTTTCTCCTCTGAGTGTGTTGAGTCTGATGAACAGAGATTAGTGTTCTCCTCCGACTGTGTTGAGTCTGATGAACAGAGGTTAGTTTTCTCCTCTGAGCGTGTTGAGTCTGATGAACAGAGGTTAGTTTTCTCCTCTGAGCGTGTTGAGTCTGATGAACAGAGCTTAGTTTTGTCCTCTGAGCCTGTTGAGTCTGATGAACAGAGGTTAGTTTTCTCCTCTGAGCGTGTTGAGTCTGATGAACAGAGGTTAGCGTTCTCCTCTGAACGTGTTGAGCCTGATGAACAGAGGTTAGTGTTCTCCTCTGAGTGTGTTGAGTCTGATAAACAGAGGTTAGTTTTCTCCTCTGAACGTGTTGAGTCTGATGAACAGAGGTTAGCGTTCTCCTCCGAGCGTGTTGAGTCTGATGAACAGAGGTTAGCGTTCTCCTCCTAGTGTGTTGAGTCTGATGAACAGAGGTTAGTGTTCTCTTCTGAGCGTGTTGAGTCTGATGAACAGAGGTTAGTTTTCTCCTCTGAGCGTGTTGAGTCTGATGAACAGAGGTTAGTTTTCTCCTCTGAGTGTGTTGAGTCTGATGAACAGAGATTAGTGTTCTCCTCCGACTGTGTTGAGTCTGATGAACAGAGGTTAGTTTTCTCCTCTGAGCGTGTTGAGTCTGATGAACAGAGGTTAGTTTTCTCCTCCGAGCGTGTTGAGTCTGATGAACAGAGGTTAGTGTTCTCTTCTGAGTGTGTTGAGTCTGATGAACAGAGGTTAGTTTTCTCCTCTGAGCGTGTTGAGTCTGATGAACAGAGGTTAGTTTTCTCCTCTGAGCGTGTTGAGTCTGAAGAACAGAGGTTAGCGTTCTCCTCCGAGCGTGTTGAGTCTGATGAACAGAGGTTAGTGTTCTCCTCTGAGTGTGTTGAGTCTGGTGAACAGAGGTTAGCGTTCTGCTCCGAGCGTGTTGAGTCTGATGAACAGAGGTTAGCGTTCTCCTCCGAGCGTGTTGAGTCTGATGAACAGAGGTTAGTGTTCTCCTCCGAGCATGTTGAGTCTGATGAACAGAGGTTAGTGTTCTCCTCCGAGCGTGTTGAGTCTGATGAACAGAGGTTAGCGTTCTCCTCCGAGCGTGTTGAGTCTGATGAACAGAGGTTAGTGTTCTCTTCTGAGTGTATTGAGTCTGATGAACAGAGGTTAGTTTTCTCCTCTGAGCGTGTTGAGTCTGATGAACAGAGGTTAGTTTTCTCCTCTGAGCGTATTGTGTCTGAAGAACAGAGGTTAGCGTTCTCCTCCTAGTGTGTTGAGTCTGATGAACAGAGGGTAGTGTTCTCCTCTGAGCGTGTTGAGTCTGATGAACAGAGGTTAGTTTTCTCCTCTGAGCGTGTTGAGTCTGATGAACAGAGGTTAGTTTTCTCCTCTGAGTGTGTTGAGTCTGATGAACAGAGATTAGTTTTCTCCTCCGACTGTGTTGAATCTGATGAACAGAGGTTAGTTTTCTCCTCTGAGCGTGTTGAGTCTGATGAACAGAGGTTAGTTTTCTCCTCTGAGCGTGTTGAGTCTGATGAACAGAGCTTAGTTTTGTCCTCTGAGCCTGATGAACAGAGGTTAGTTTTCTCCTCTGAGCGTGTTGAGTCTGATGAACAGAGGTTAGCGTTCTCCTCTGAACGTGTTGAGCCTGATGAACAGAGGTTAGTGTTCTCCTCTGAGTGTGTTGAGTCTGATAAACAGAGGTTAGTTTTCTCCTCTGAACGTGTTGAGTCTGATGAACAGAGGTTAGCGTTCTCCTCCGAGCGTGTTGAGTCTGATGAACAGAGGTTAGCGTTCTCCTCCTAGTGTGTTGAGTCTGATGAACAGAGGTTAGTGTTCTCTTCTGAGCGTGTTGAGTCTGATGAACAGAGGTTAGTTTTCTCCTCTGAGCGTGTTTAGTCTGATGAACAGAGGTTAGTTTTCTCCTCTGAGTGTGTTGAGTCTGATGAACAGAGATTAGTGTTCTCCTCCGACTGTGTTGAGTCTGATGAACAGAGGTTAGTTTTCTCCTCTGAGCGTGTTGAGTCTGATGAACAGAGGTTAGTTTTCTCCTCCGAGCGTGTTGAGTCTGATGAACAGAGGTTAGTGTTCTCCTCCGAGCGTGTTGAGTCTGATGAACAGAGCTTAGTTTTCTCCTCTGAGCGTGTTGAGTCTGATGAACAGAGGTTAGTTTTCTCCTCTGAGCATGTTGAGTCTGATGAACAGAGGTTAGCGTTCTCTTCCAAGCGTGTTGAGTCTGCTGGACAGAGGTTAGTGTTCTCCTCTGAGCGTGTTGAGTCTGATGAACAGAGGTAAGTTTTCTCCTCTGAGCGTGTTGAGTCTGATGAACAGAGATTAGTGTTCTCCTCCGACTGTGTTGAGTCTGATGAACAGAGGTTAGTTTTCTCCTCTGAGCGTGTTGAGTCTGATGAACAGAGGTTAGTTTTCTCCTCTGAGCGTGTTGAGTCTGATGAACAGAGGTTAGTTTTCTCCTCTGAGCGTGTTGAGTCTGATGAACAGAGGTTAGCGTTCTCCTCCAAGCGTGTTGAGTCTGATGGACAGAGGTTAGTGTTCTCCTCTGAGCGTGTTGAGTCTGATGAACAGAGGTTAGTTTTCTCCTCTGAGCGTGTTGAGTCTGATGAACAGAGGTTAGTTTTCTCCTCTGAGCATGTTGAGTCTGATGAACAGAGGTTAGTGCTCTCCTCCGAGCGTGTTGAGTCTGATGAACAGAGGTTAGTGCTCTCCTCCCAGCGTGTTGAGCGTTTGTTGTAGAGTGAATTTAGTCTGAGATTCCGCACGGGAATAAAATAAACTCAGATTCTCCAGCTTTTCATCTCTCACTCTCACTTTTATTATTCCTCTTGTAGTGGTCACAGTGCAATGGTCCCACTCAGAGGTGTGTGTGTGTGTGTGTGGGTGGTATCTGCCTGTCAGCTTGCTATGGTCAGTGTGTATATCTGGGTGAGTGTGGGTGTGTGTGTGTGCCTGTCAGACTGCTGTGGTCAGTATGCGTGTGTGTGTGTGTGGGTGTGTGTGTGTGTGTGTGTGTGTGGGTGTGTGTGTGTGTGTATGCAGTCATGCACGTCAGACAGGGTGACAGCTTCAAAGAGGATAAAAGAAAAAGGAATGTTTTTCTCTCTACCTGTATCTACTCTGACTCTCTCTCTCTCTCTCTCTCTCTCTCTCTCTCTCTCTCTCTCTGTCACACACACACACACATACACACACACACATACACACACACAACCAGTGAATTTCTGCCTCTTTTTTCTCTTTGACACTCCCTTTTCCTCTCTCTCTTTCTCTCTCTCTCTCTCTCTCTCTCTCTCTGGTCAGTTGTATGGAAGTGTAGAGAAGGAGGTGAATGATGGAATAAAGTGCAGCTGATGTTTTGGGAGAATCTCTCCTCACTTTCTTCTGACAACTGCTCTATGTCTGACAACACACCTCCACCCACTCCCCCGGCCACACACACACACTCATCTGTGCATAATCTACTCTTCCTCTCGTCTTATTCTCTCGGTTTTCTCCTTGTGATGATTAGGTTTAGGGCTCGTTGCCTAGAAACAATTCACTGAAGACAATTACCACAGTCTGCAATTACACACTCATCTCTCTACACACACACACACACACAGGGTCACACACAGACTGACACACACAGAATCTCTCAAACACACACACAGAATCATAAGGTGGATTTCACCATGGATCAATCAGAACAAATTACCACAGACCCACTGACCAATCATCATCCCTCACTAAACCCCCCACCAATCATCCTCCCTCACTAAACCCCCCACCAATCATCATCCCTCACTAAACCCCCCACCAATCATCATCCCTCACTAAAGCCCCCACCAATTAACATCCCTCACTAAACCCCCCACCAATCTTCATCCCTAACTAAACCCCCACCAATCAGCATCTCTCACTAAACCGACAGACATATCATCATCCCTCACTAAACCCACCAACTAATCATCATCCCTCACTAAACCCACTGACAAATCATCATCCCTCACTAAACCCACCGACTAATCATCATCCCTCACTAAACCCACCGACCAATCATCATCCCTCACTAAACCCTTCCGACCAATCATCAGCCCTCACTAAACCCACTACTCAATCATCATACCTCACTTATCCCCCACCAATCATCATCCCTCACTAAACCCCACACCAATCATCATCCCTCACTAAACCCCACACCAATCATCATCCCTCACTAAACCAACTGACAAATCATCATCCCTCACTTAACCCACCAACCAATAATCATCCCTCACTAAACCCTCCACCAATCATCATCCCTCACTAAACCTACCAACCAATCATTATCCCTCACTAAACCCACCGACCAATCATCATCCCTCACTAAACCCCACACCAATCATCATCCCTCACTAAACCCACCGACCTTATCATCAACCCTCACTAAACTCATTACCCAATCATCAGCCCTCACTAAACCTACAGACCAATCATCATCCCACACTAAACCCTCTACCCAATCATCATCCCTCACTAAATCCCACACCAATCATCATCCCTCACTAACTTACTGACCAGTTATCATCCCACACTAAACCCACCGACAAATCATCACCCCCAATAAACCCCCCACCAATCATCATCCATCACTAAACCCACTACCCAATCATCATCCCTCACTAAACCCCTGACCAATCATCATCCCTCAATAAACCCACTACCAATCACCATCCCTCACTAAACCCCCCACCAATCATTGCCCCCCACTAAACCCACCGACCAGTCATCATCCCTCACTAAACCCTCTACCAATCATCATCCCTCACTAAACCCCCAAACAATCATCATCCCTCACTAAACCCACCGACCAATCAGCATCTCTCACTAAACACACTACCCAATTATCATCCCTCACTAAACCCACCAACCAATCATTATCCCTCACTAAACCTACTGACCAGTTATCATCCCTCATTAAACACACTGACCAATCATCATCCCTCACTAAACATACTGACCAGTTATAATCCCTCACTAAACCCACCGACCAATCATCATCTCTCGCTAAACCCACTACCCAATTATCAGCCCTCACTAAACCTACTACTCAATCATCATACCTCACGTATCCCCCACCAATCATCATCCCTCACTAAACCCCACACCAATCATCATCCCTCACTAAACCTACTGACCAATCATCATCCCTCACTTAACCCACCAACCAATAATCATCCCTCACTAAACACTCCACCAATCATCATCCCTCACTAAACCCACCGACCAATCATCATCCCTCACTAAACCTACTGACCAGTTATCATCCCTCATTAAACACACTGACCAATCATCATCCCTCACTAAACATACTGACCAGTTATAATCCCTCACTAAACCCACCGACCAATCATCATCTCTCGCTAAACCCACCACAAATCATCATCCCTCACTAAACCCCCCAACAATCATCACCCCCCATTAAACCCACCGACCAGTCATCATCCCTCACTAAACTCTGTACCAATCATCATCCCTCACTAAACCCCCGACCAATCATCATCCCTCACTTAACCCCCAACCAATCATCATCCCTCACTAAACCCCCCAACAATCATCACCCCCCATTAGACCCACCGACCAGTCAACATCCCTCACTAAACCCTGTACCAATCATCATCCCTCTCTAAAACCCCACCAATCATCATCCCTCACTAATCCAATTGACCAGTCATCAGCCCTCACTAAACCCACCACCAATCATCATCCCTCACTAAACCCACTGACCAGTCATCATCCCTCACTAAACCCCCGACTAATCATCATCCCTCACTAAACCTACCGACCAATCATTATCTGTACTAAACCCATCGACCAATCATCAACCCCTCACTAATCATCCTTCCTTCTGTCCGTTATCCATCCACTTGCCCAGTGTCTTTAATAAATTCACTTTATTTTTACAAGTTTAAAGGTTTCCTGGTGCGAGAGAAAAAGAAATAAATTACAGTCTCTCTGAGCCCCTTAGTTGAAGACCACCCTGGAGCTATGGACCACCAAGGGCTGCTCCAACACAAACACACACACACACACACACACACACACAGTCCATGAGGAATATGTTTGGTATCAGATCTCAATCACGGGTTCATTAAACATCACCCAAAGCCACTTTCTCTCTCTCTCTCTCTCTCTCTCTCTCTCTCGCTCTCTCTCACACACACACACACACACATGCACACTCTCTCTCTCTCTCTCTCTCTCTCTCTCTCTCTCTCTCTCTCTCTCTCTTTCCATATGCCTCCAACTCCTTCTGGGGCTTAAACCATGAGTTAATTAAAGAAAAACATGCCAGTGTTCTCCATTCCTTTAAACTCTAAAGCAACTCCTGCACTACATGAGCCCTGAGGTGTGTGGGTTCCTCTGGTGTGTGGAACAGTGATGGGGTTCTTCTTGTGTGTGGAACAATGATGGGGTTCTTCTGGTGTGTGGAACAGTGGAACTGTGTTCTCTGGAGTGATGGGGTTCCTCTGGGGTGAGTTTGATCCAGAACTTATCCCCAACACCAGCCCCTGACCCTCACTGATGATTATGTGGCTGAACTCCCTCAGATTCTCACAGCTATGTTCATCAGTTCCAGTCACACTGTAGTTCTATAGTTACAGGCTATAGTGTATCTGTTGCTCTGCATACTTTGTTACCCCGCTTTCCACCTGTTCTTCAGCGCTCAGGACCTCCACAGAGCAGGTGTGATGTGGTGGTGGATCATTCTCAGCGCTGCAGTGACACTGACGTGGTGGTGGTGTGTTAGTGTGTGTTGTGCTGGTGTAGAGTGGATCAGACACAGCTGTGCTGCTGGAGTTTTTAAACCCCTCAGTGTCTGGACTGAGAACAGTCCACCGACCCAAAATATCCAGCCGACAGCGTCCTGTGTCACTGATGAAGGACTAGAGGACGAGCGACACACACTGTGCAGCGACAGATGAGCTACTGTCTCTGACTTTACATCTACAAGGTGGACCAACAAGGGAGGAGTGTCTCACAGAGTGGACAGAGAGTGGACACAGGGTTTAAAAACTGAATGGTCCACCACCACATCAAACCTGCTCTGTGGGGGTCCTGACATGGTACGGAGCTGTGGTCCTTGTCTCTGTACATTTTTAATGAAGCGGCTGCGGCTCTCTCCAGGACGCAGCGTCGTATTTAAGAGAAGAGCTCTGGGATTCGTCTCTGGTGATAAACATGTTGATTTATTCATTCTTAATGTTTGATTTATATTCGACAGCTGCGGGAAAACCGATTCCTGAGGAACGTACAGCGCAGGTGCCGCTACGGTGGCTGCAGGAGCATGGCTTTGAAGTGTTTAGTGTTCACATGCGTCCAGGCAGTGCTCAAAGAACAAAAGGGTTTCTAAGGAAATAGATTCCTTGTCTTTACCCAAGTACTGTCCCCGTGTTCGAAAGAGGGAGATTAATATTCACCAAGCCCCCCCCCCACACACACACACATGCCCCCGTCACAACAACTGCTCCGTGACATTCATCTCCCTCTGTTTGTTAAAAGCTGTCTCACAATAACGAGGCCCCGCTGCCAAAGTGAAGTAAATATATAAATAAAAAAACACCGTGAAAATAATCAATGAAAACAAACAATAACCACCCCCCCACACACACACACACTCCCCCCACGCAATCTATTATTCACCCCCGAGCTCCCGAGACCACCGCTCCCAACGCGTGCCATGGATATTTTATGACGCCCCCTGACTAACTCTCCTCTAATCGATCCTGAAAAAACGACAAGACTCAATCTGCCTCTTCCTGGAGGATTATTTAAAAACATCCAGCTTCATCATCTCATTACAGAGAGACCACCACCAGCTCAGGATCATGAAGAACCCTGGAGGATAAACATCTCCTCAAACTAACACACACACACACACACACACATACACACAAACACCTTACTTACACATCTTACTTGGTTTATGATGAACATACACACTGAGTGCCTGGGAGAGTAAACGAAACACAGGTGTGTGTGTGTGTGTGTGTGTGTGTGTGCGTGAGAGAGAGAGAGAGAGAGAGAGAGAGAGAGAGAGAGAGAGAGAGCGAAAGAGAGAGAGAGCAAAAGAGAGAGAGAGAGAGAGAGAGAGAGAGAGAGAGAAAGAGAAAGCGAGAACCCAGTGTAATAAAAGTATTTCACTACTCCCTCTCTCTCTGTCTCTCTTTGTCTCTCTCTCTCTCTCTCACTCACTCTCTCTCTCTCTCCCTGTCCTCTGTGTATTATTCACTCTCTCTGAGTCGTGGTCAGCAGACGTGCTGAGAAAGTGAATGCCCTGTGTGTGTGTGTGTGTGTGTGTGTGTGTGTGTGTGTGTGTGTGTGTGTGTGTTTCTCTCTACGTCCTGTCACTCAAACTGCTTTCTTTTCTTCTCTTTTCACTTCTCCTCCATCCTCTCTGTCTTTTCAGGGAAAGTTACTGACTTGAAAGAAGTGTTTATTTTTTTGTTGCTATTTTCTTAAAGAAAACATCCCCCAGCTGAAATATGTACCCAACCTCTACACACACACACACACACACACACACACACATACACACACACAAACACACACAAACACACACAAACACACACGCATACACACGCATACACACACACACACACACGCTCACACATACACACACACACAAACACACACACACACAAACACACACACACACAAACACACACACACAAACACACACACACAGACATATACACATGCACACACTCACACACACATATACACACATACACACACACACACTTACACACACACATATACACACACACACAGAGAGAGAGAGAGAGAGAGAGAGAGACAGAGAGAAAGACAGAGAGAGAGAGAGAGAGTCACCTCCCCCTGTCCCGGGGAGTTATTTTAATGCCCATCTATCTGCTGGTCTGAGAACAGAGGCCAGAAGACACATTAGCCGCTCGCACTCGTAAATTCTCCCGCCATTAATCCGCAAAGTGGCTGCTTTAAAAAGCCGTAAATTTGTGGACACTCTCTAAAGACCCCTGAGGTTTTACAGCACCTCGTCTCAAGGTCCTGTATCACTCTGAGGGGCTGTCCGCATGTGACGTCCTGTTCAGGGCGGTCCCAGGGTGTACAAATCCTCACACACTCCTCCTGAGTCCCCTGTATTCCAGTCCCCTCAGTCGTTTACTTGAGAAGTGCACTATGCCAGATATGTGCCCATCTTAAGTGTGGTTCTAAACTCTCTCCTAGCACTTTTCCACCAAGAGAATTCTGGTTCTTGAACCGGTTCTGTTCCTGATTCTTGGAACCTTGGTTCTTTCCAGTGAAGCGGCCCGTGTTTCTACACGTTTAGATGGGAACGGAGGACATGTCGTCAGAGGGGGCGCTGCTGTGTCTGAATACAGTGTCAGAGCCACAGATAAACTGTCAGAGTCATGACAGGGTCATTGTATATTCTGTTTTCACCGTGGAGTCAGATCAGAGTGAGATATAACACTGTGTAAATGTTGATGAGTTCAGAGGCGTCCTGCTGAGGTCGTGAACAGCGGAGAAACGTAACCAACACAGAGCAGCGTCTCTGACCAACAACAACGCTGTCGCTCCAAACACAGCCCCAGAAACACACACAAACGGAGTGTGTTCCTGTTTTATTTCCTGTTATTTATTTATATGAAATGGTGTAAATGACTGTATCCAGCTCCACTGGGGGATAACGCTGTGTGAGAGAGGCTCTGAGCTCTGTCCTGAACTGACCCTCCACACACCCACACCCTAAACCTAAACCAAACCCTTACTTTAACCTTAACCCACAGTAATTCAAAGATAGACCTTTAATCTGGTTCCGGTTCGGGATTTTAAAACGCTCAACTGCTGATGCACCTGATTGGCCAGGTACAGTCTCAAATCCTGAACTGGAACCTGGACCACAGACCTCTGTCCTGAGCCTGACCCTAAAATACATCTCCTTTAAAACTGAATTATTTATTATTGACATAATCATTTATTTACATTACAAACA
>NC_089802.1:38153933-38213933 GCF_029633855.1 Hoplias malabaricus | reverse complement strand
ATGGAGAGTTTTGTGTCGGTGTCTCCTTTGTTCACGCCGGCGTCGAGGGTCACCATCTCCAACGTCCCACCCTTCGTTTCTAATGAGTCACTCAAACTAGAACTGAGCCGCTTTGGGAAGTTCGCGAGTGAAATGAAGATGATTCCTCTGGGCTGTAAGAACGAGGCACTGAAACACGTCATGTCTTTCAGGAGGCAGGTGTTTATGTTCTTGAACAGCCCAGACAAATCACTCGACGCCGTGTTCCGTGTGATTCACGATAATGACTCGTACACCGTGTACGCGACCACCGACAGTCTGAAATGTTTTCAGTGCGGGAGCAGTAGGCATAAGCGGTTCGACTGCCCTTTAAACGAACAGAGGGCCGCGCAGGAGGACCAGGCCTCTACTGCAGCTGAGACGAGTGTGGTTCTGGAGAAGGGTGCTGTGAGTGACGCTCCTGTGGATGCTGGAGAGGGCTCGTCGGGGACTCTAGCTCCGGAGGCAGGTCGTGGACAGGAGGTGAGTGAGCGGTTGGAGGGCAGTGTTGAAGCTAGTGGGGATGGTCAGGTTCAGGCTGAGCAGCCCACAGCTGGGCAGGAGGGTGAAGGGCCTACCACCATTATTAGTGAGGTAGGTAGTGAAGTGGTGGCTGGTGCTCAGGAGGTAGAGGTAGTTGGTGATGGGGTAGATGTTGTTGTTAAGACTAGTGAGGAGGTGAGTTTGGGACCTGGTGGTGGTATGGATTCAGGGGTGGTTCAGATTAGTGATCACTTGGGGAGTGGAGCTGATTCTCAGGAGAACGTGGGGGTGAGAGGTGCTGTAGTCACAGGGGGTGAGTTTATTGATCAGGTGAATATGGAGATTGTTTGTGGTGTGGATGTAGGCACTGAGTCTGGTGTTCAGGTGAGCGGAGGTGTAGGAGCTAAGGTGAGCGGAGGTGTAGGAGCTAAGGTGAGCGGAGGTGTAGGAGCTAAGGTGAGAGGGGGTGTAGGAGCTAAGGTGAGCAGAGGTGTTGGAGCTAAGGTGAGCGGAGGTGTAGGAGCTGAGGTGAGCGAAGGTGTAGGAGCTAAGGTGAGCAAAGGTGTTGGAGCTAAGGTGAGCGGAGGTGTTAATACTCAGGTGAGCGGAGGTGCAGGAGCTAAGGTGAGCGGAGGTGCAGGAGCTAAGGTGAGCGGAGGTGCAGGAGCTAAGGTGAGCGGAGGTGCAGGAGCTCAAGTGAGCAGTGATGTAGGAGCTCAGGTGAGCGGAGGTGTAGGAGCTAAGGTGAGCGGAGGTGTAGGAGCTAAGGTGAGCGGAGGTGTAGGAGCTAAGGTGAGCGGAGGTGTAGGAGCTAAGGTGAGCGGAGATGTAGGAGCTAAGGTGAGTGGAGGTGTAGGAGCTAAGGTGAGCGGAGGTGTTAATACTCAGGTGAGCGGAGGTGTAGGAGCTCAAGTGAGCAGTAATGTAGGAGCTCAGGTGAGTGGAGGTGTAGGAGCTCAAGTGAGCAGTGATGTAGGAGCTCGGGTGAGCGGAGGTATAGGAGCTCAAGTGAGCGGTAATGTAGGAACTCAGGTGAGCGGTGACTCTGAAGAGGCTGGACCGAGTACTGCAGGTTGTAGTTTTCAGGTGCTGGTACCAGAAGGTATCAGTGAATCTCAGTCTGGTTCAGCTTTGTCTCAGGAGGAGGCTATGGAGGAGGCTACGGAGGAGGCTATGGAGGAAGCTATGGAGGAGGACAGAATGTCTGAAGTGTCTGATTTTGGAGGGAGTCAGTCTGGAAGTGATACGTTGTACTCTGTGGAGCAGATAAACTCGTTTTTAGATGTTACTAAGGGCAGACCTGTTGAGGTCAAGGATTTTTTCCCTGACCTGGACAAGTTTGTGTGTTCGGTTTTAATGGCACAAAAGACTTCTAGTTACGACATTCTCTCAAAACAAAAGCGTTTCCGTTTAAAAAAACTCGTCACTGCGATCAGGAAAGTTAAAGGTGCTAAGTCTGGTGCGTCTCGTACCGGTCGTAAAAATGTCTAAACACGGAACACGTAGGAAGAAGGTCTCTCTTAATCTTTCTGCTTGTTTCCTGCTCTGTTACTGTCTTTCTCTCTTTTCTATCATTATGGGTTTTCTAAGGGTGGGCTCTCTAAACGTTAATGGTTTTAGAGACAAAGATAAACAAGCCCTCTTTTATGAATTTTTTTCTCTTAAGAAATTAAATGTTTGTTTCTTACAAGAAACTCATAGTGATGCCGCCTCAGCCTCTGAGTTGGGCCTGTGGTGGAAAGGGGAATGTTTTCTGAGCCATGGTTCGAACGTTAGCGCAGGGGTTGCGATTCTTTTTTCTCAGTCCACTAGAGTGAGCGTACTGTCTGTAGAGGAAGTAGTAGCTGGACGACTTCTCATGGTTAAAGCCAGACTCAGTGATCATGTTTTTATTTTTATTAATGTGTATGCCCCAAACGGAGGTGCAGAAAGAGGTGAGCTGTTTGTGAGGCTGGAGCAGTTACTGCAGTCCCTACCTTTAGACGGCACTGTTGTGTTGGGAGGGGATTGGAACTGCACTCTGGACTTTGTTAATGACAGAAACGGTGAAGAGCCTCATCCTCAGTCCGCTCAGACTTTGGCCACGGTTTTATCTGCGTTTAATTTGGTTGATGTTTGGAGGGAAAAACACCCTTCTGTCAGACAGTACTCCTGGGTCAGGGTTTTTGAAGGGGGTGTGTATGCGGCCCGTTTGGACCGTTTTTATGTTTCTGATGGTGCTCGGAATATGATCGGTCAGTCCACCATTCAGCCCACCTCTTTCTCTGATCATCATTTATGTACTGTGGTCTTTTCTGTTGCTCCTCAGACCTATGGCAGCCCAATGTGGTATTTTAATAAGACACTTTTAGCAGACAAATCTTTTTGTGATCATTTTAAACTGTTTTGGGGAGAGTGGGTCAGTAAAAAAGGTGACTATGTGAACCTTCTGCAATGGTGGGAAGTGGGGAAGGCCCAAATTAAAAACTTTTGTCAGGACTTCACCGCTTATTCCACCTCCAAACTGAGGGCGGCAGTGAGTAAACTGGAACAGGATATCTCTACAATACATAACAGCCTGATTTTACAGAATTCACTGGATCTACGGACGGATCTCTCAGCGAAGTTCCAGGAACTGAGTGACATTTTAAAGGAGAAGGCAAAGGGAGCTCTGGTGCGGTCCAGGTTCATGTCGGTGCGGGACATGGATGCTCCTACTGCCTTCTTTTTTAATCTGGAGAAGTCTTCTCATCCACACAAGTCTTTGGTGTCTGTCCGTAAAGCAGACGGAACCATCACGGCAGACCCAGTGGAGGTGAAGAGACTGGCTGTGGATTTTTATACCGAACTGTACACGGCAGGTGCTCGGGACCAGCAGTGCTCCGCGACCCTGCTCGAGGATCTCCCTCAACTTGATGAGCACCACAAGCAGGACCTGGATACGACTTTGACGTTTGGAGAGCTCACCGCTGCTGTCACTCAGCTGTCATCTGGGAGAGCGCCTGGAATCGACGGTCTGCCGGTGGACTTCTACAAGGCTTTCTGGGGGATCCTCGGGAGGGATTTGTACGAGGTTCTGATGGCCGGCCTCAATGCTGGGGTGCTCCCAAGTAGCTGTCAGCGCGCTGTTTTATCCCTCCTCCCGAAGAAGGGAGACCTCTGCTTTTTAAAAAACTGGAGACCCGTTTCACTGCTATGTGCTGACTACAAAATACTCTCCCGCTGTATTGCAAACAGACTCAAAGGTGTTTTAAGTACGATTGTTCATGAGGACCAGTCTTACTGTGTGCCTCGACGCTGCATCTATGACAATCTGTTTTTAATCAGAGACTTATATGACTATGCAAAAATGTTTCATGTAGAGTTTGGCTTTTTATCCCTGGACCAGGAAAAAGCATTTGATCGTGTAGATCACGATTATCTTTTTACAGTTTTACATGCTTTTGGTTTTGGTGATGTTTTTATGTCTTGGGTAAAACTGCTCTACTCAGGGGCCTCGTGTCTGATTAAGGCGGGAGGGGGTTTGAGTATTCCTGTGCCTGTCAGTAGGGGGATACGGCAGGGCTGTCCTTTGTCTGGGCAGCTCTACGCACTTGCAGTGGAACCCCTTCTGATTTTAATTAGAAAGAGACTCTCAGGTTTAAATATTATGAACGTTTTATATAAAGTCTCTGCCTATGCAGACGATATAACGGTAATAGTTCAAAATGACCAGGATGTTATATCCCTGCAAGACACTTTAAATGTTTACAGTAAGGCCACCTCTGCCAAACTTAACTGGGACAAAACTGAGGCTTTGTGGTGTGGCTCTCACAACAGTATGTTGCCATCACTCCCGGGGGGGATTCGGTGGAGCAGGCACGGCATTAAGTTTTTAGGGGTTTGGATGGGCACTGACGCAGCAATAGCAATGAACTGGGAAGGTGTTGTGGAGAAAGTTCGTGCCAGGTTGTCTTCATGGTCCTGGATGCTCCCCCAGTTATCGTACAGGGGTCGAGTGCTGGTCGTGAACAACCTCGTTGCATCAGCTTTGTGGCACAGGTTCACTGTTCTCAACCCACCCAGACAACTGATCAACGACATCCAGAAAATGCTTGTGAACTTCTTCTGGTCGGGACAACACTGGCTCAGAGCAGCGGTCCTGTCTCTGCCTGTGCAGGAGGGGGGACAGGGACTTATCGACATCCGGTCCAGAATCGCAACCTTGCGTCTACAGGCTGTGCAGCGATTGCTGTATGGAGGAGAGCGGGGCTGGAAAGTCGTGGCCTGTGCTCTATTGCTGCGCGCTGGTGGTCTGGGGCTGGACCGACACTTGTTCTCCCTTCTGCTGGAAGGAGTGGATTTGACGGGGCTGACTCCATTTTATACAGCAGCGCTGGAGGCATGGTGCCTGTTCTCTTTTTCAAGGGACAATTCCACGGAGCCTTCAGCGTGGATCTTCGAGGAGCCACTGTTTCACAACGCCTATTTTCCATCGTTACAGCTCGTCTCAGGAGCTTTGAGGACTGCCCTGCTGGAAAGTGGACTTGCTAAGGTTCGTGACCTGCGGAGGGGTGGAGACTGGGTGCCTGCGGAGCGGTTGGCTGAAATGGTCGGTCTGAGGTCGGTGCGGTTAGCTCAGCAGCTGCTGGACCGGCTGAGGGCTGACCTCTCTGCTGCTGCCTGTGAGTACCTGGACGCCACCCCGGTGGAACAACAACATCTGAGCCAGCAGGTCACGTTCCCTGAGCTGATGATGGACATGGACTGGGAGGAATGGCAAGAGGGGCAGGGGACACTCCTGTCTTTAGACACCCCTGCTCTTGGGATTTTCAGTGTTTTACACAAGCGGACCCTGTACCAGGCCTGTGTCAAAACAATCCATCTCCGCAGCCTGAGGGACGTGAAGGAGTCTGGGTGGGCCGAGGTTGTTCCGACTACTGCTTCCCCTAAACGTAGCTGGCGGTCCCTGTACAAACGACCCATCGAGAAGAGGGTGGGTGACCTCCAGTGGAGGATTGTACATGGGATTATAGCCACAAACAGACACGTGGCACGGATTGATCCCGCACTTGGGGACGGTTGTCCTTTCTGCGGTGAGACCGAGACCTTGTCCCACTTGTTCTTGCTGTGTGCCCGGCTACAGCCCATCCTGGGTGTGGTTAAAGAGTGGGGCATGAAATTTTTAGGCTCTTTTACTGATTGTCTTTTCTTTTATGGTCCTGAGTACTCGGCGTCAAATAAGAATACAGTAGTGATTTTAAATTTTCTATACGGTGCTGCGAAACTGGCCATCTGGTGCACCAGAAAAAATAGAATGAAAGGAACTGGGGGTACTGACCCCGTCATGATGGTCAGGGGTTTGATTTTAAAGAGGCTCACTGTAGAGTTCAGCTACTACTCTGTGACTGATAATGTGGACTGTTTCTTTGCTGTGTGGGGGGCTGGGGGCTTGCTCTGTGAACCCGATGGACTGGATGGTTTCATATTGAATCTGTGACTGGATGGTTTTATTTATTTATTTAATTTCTATTTTCTTTGATTTCAGTTAATTGAGTCTTTTGAACTTGGTTACTGTTTTTATTTGTAAATAATTTTGAATTAAAGGTGTGTTGAACGTCTCTCTCTCTCTCTCTCTCTCTCTCTCTCTCTCCCCCCTTATTTCTCTCTCTCTCTCTCTCTCTCTCTCTCTCTCTCTCTCTCTCTGCTGTGTGGTGTCCTTGACCTGTCTCGTGTCCCCTGTGTCTGTGCTCTGTCTGTGAGAGACTCTGTGCAGTGTGTGGACATAACGACACCTGTCTCTCTGTGGTACTGAGATGTCTGAGAGACAGACGTTTCACTGAGCCCCCATTTAAAATCACATAAGCATTAAGCCCCCAGCGCTGAGAGACATCTGGGTTTGACATAAACACTGAGGCAGTCATCGTCGCTTCCAACTAAAACCCAAGTGGATGCTAAAGTGTTCCAGGTGGTTACTATGGTGTCTTTGATTGTATATACAATGGTTGCTATGGTGGTTTTTACGATAGTGTTTCTTTACTATTGCTATGGTATTCAAGGCAGTGTCTAGGACGATAGTTACAGTTTCCCAGGTGGCTATGGTATGTTAAGTGGCTGCTAAGGTGTTGCTAAACGGGTGGTAAGGTATTATTACGATGTTTCTTTGTAGTTACAATGGTATCCCAAGTAGTTGCTAGGGTAGTTGCATGTGAGATGGCTACAAGATGTCACAGGTGGTTTCTAGGCAAGACACTGAGTTTAAAACAGTGTCTGTCACAATTCAGATTAACACTGGATCAAAGCTCCTGGTTATTACAGTGGTCCTATATTTTGTTGTTATAATAGGTGCTACATTATTTAAGTGGTTGCAAATATGACCCAGGTCATTGCATTAAAATTTCCAGGTGGATGCTAGTTAATTGCATTTGGTTCCAGTGACTGTTGCTATGGTTTTTCAGGTGGTTGCTAGGGTGTTGTTAAATGGGTGCTGTGGTGTTATTGAGGTGTTTTTGTGGTTCCAATGGTATACCAGGTACTTTTTAGGGTAGTTCCTATGGCATGTCAGAGGGCTACTTAAGTATTGCATGTGGTTGCTATGAAGGGTGTTGCGGTATTTAAAGTGGTTCCCAGGCTGTTTCTAGGGTGTGGTTAAGTGATAGTGATATGGTCCGAGCTGGTCACTAGGGTATCTCAGGTGGTTGCTGTGTTATTGAGGTGTCCAAGATGCTTGCTACAATATTTAATGGGTGCTAAAATAACCCTGGTACTTGCTATGGTGTTGGTCAGTGGCTGCTATGGTCCCAGATGGTTACTAGGGTATCACAGGTGATTGCTGTAGTGGTTGCTATGGTATCCAGGTGGTTCTTAAACTGTCCTAGGCGGATGCTATGATGTTTGGTACACTATTATCGGTGCTTACTAAGGCACCCAAGGTGGTTGCTATGGTATATGCTATAAAACTTGGTTGCTATGGTGTTGATTGGCTGCTAATGTGCAGACGGTTACTAGGGTATCCCAGGTGGGAACCACAATAACAACCTTGGAACAAAAGTGTCCAAGGTGGTTGCTGTGATGTTTGATATAGTATTTAATATAGTTATTAAGGTGACCAAGGTAGTTGTTATGGTGTTGCTAAGGTGTTACCATGTGGGTGTTACTATATGCATACACAGATACACATAACATACAGAAGGGTGCAGCCCCTCAACATTTAAGCCCGCGTGGTACCCGAGCAGGTACGTACCGGCACATTTGGTGCGGGTGATGAGGGGTGGTCCCGGGGGTCCCGTTCCTCCCTCTCCGGGGCGAGTGAGCAGGACCTTGATCTCGTACTCCACGTCCGGGTCCAGGTGCCACAGTTTGTAGGTGGGAGCGTCCACAATGTGCGTCTCGGCCCAGTTCCCTGTCGTGGTGCGGTACTCCACCTCCTTCAGGATGATGGGGCCATCCCCGATGATGGAGTTGGCGTTGGGTTTGATCCACAGGTAGGTGGCGCCCACGGCCAGCAGCTCGGGAGGAGCGATTGGAGTCGGAGGAGCTGGGGAAGAGACCAGAAAAGAAAACAATCAGCCACAAGATTAAAACCACTGCCAGGTTAACTGTCGAGGAGGAGCAGTGAGTGAAGGGTTGGTTCTTGAAGCTGATGTTGGAGCAGTTGAAATGGTCAGTGTAAGGGTAAAAGGGCCACACTGAGATGGTTGTAATATTTTGGACAGTCTCCAGAGCTCAGGTCTGTGGGGAGTTCCTGGTGTGCGGCAGTCAGAACCGACCCAAAGTGTTCAAATGGAGGATGAGCGGTGACCACAGTTAATACCCCAAAACACACACTAACAAACTCACACACACAGGGTTTGTTTTATATTTTACCGGCTGCAACACGGTCACTTCATTCTGCATCAGGCTGAACCCTGGGATCACTGTGGCTCTAGGGAATTATTTAGAGACAGTTTTACTCTCCTTTATTAGTGCAGCACTTACTGATACTACACAAGTGTACACAGTACATTCAATAACATATTAATAACAGGAGTAATCTTCATTAGTAAAGCACCTTAAATACATTAATGCACCTCAAAGTGTTTCAAAGTGTTTAAGACTAAAATAATAAAAGAATAAACGAATGAAAGAATACTAATGCAAATAAAAGGGAAAATGGTGTAAAATGCATCAAAATCATTCAGAATTAAAAAAACAAATAAATAAAAATGCATGAATGAACAAGTGAAACCACAATAAAAAATCATGATAACCATGTAAAAATAAATTTAAAGTTAAATATAATAACCAATGTTAAGACTATCATTAAAGTTAATTACAAATTAATAATAAAATGATAATGAATGAAGTGTAACCAAAATATTTATAGAAATATATACATTTATAAATGAAAAAATCAATAAAATGATGGTGGCACAACAGGTGGTGTCTGTGTCAAACAGCTCCATGGTCCTGGAGGTTGTGGGTTCTAGTCCCGCTCCGGGTGACTGTCTGTGAGGAGTGTGGTGTGTTCTCCCTGTGTCTGCATGGGTTTCCTCCGGGTGACTGTCTGTGAGGAGTGTGGTGTGTTCTCCCTGTGTCTGCGTGGGTTTCCTCCGGGTGACTGTCTGTGAGGAGTGTGGTGTGTTCTCCCTGTGTCTGTGTGGGTTTCCTCCGGGTGACTGTCTGTGAGGAGTGTGGTGTGTTCTCCCTGTGTCTGTGTGGGTTTCCTCCGGGTGACTGTCTGTGAGGAGTGTGGTGTGTTAATAAGTAATAAAAATAAATCCTGAAGTTACTACAGTGTTAAGATGAGTAAAAGTTACACTGGAGAAATGCTGATTTATTACTGAGTCACAGTAACAGTGAGGTGGCTGTTTCCTTCAGGGTCAACAATGACTTGTCTTATTTTATCTCGCGTTACATTCCACTCGTCACCTGATAAACTAATGAACACATGAATGTACAGAGGTGCAGCTTCACTGGCTTCCATCTACCTCACACACACCACACACAGGCTCCAGAAAACAAACAAACAAACAAATCCTGCAGGACCCCAGCCCTATGTACCTCATATTCCACTCTCCCTTGTTTACTCCAGACACACCCCTGATAAGTCTGGATGGAGCTCCAACTCTCCAGAGAACACCGTTCCACTGTTCCACTTCAGGTCTTTACACTACTCTAGGCCTCCCTTGGCACTGAGCATGGTGACTGTATGCTCATGTGCAGCTGCTCCACAGTGTTACGTTCTATAGGTGATGTCCTTTCTTTTCCTGCCTCTCTCTCTCTCTCTCTCTCTCTCTCTCTCTCTCTCTCTCTCTCTAACTCTCACTTTATATTCCAGAAGTTCCCCCCTTCCCCCACTCTCTCTCTGGTGGAGCCTGAAGGACGTTGGACTAATGAATGATTGCTGACTCCAGTGTGGTGTAAAATCCACCCTAAAACCTCTCTCTCTCTCTCTCTCTCTCTCTCTCACTCACACACACACACACTTACCCACAGACACACACACATACCCACAGACACACACACCCACACACACACACTCTCAGGAAATAGTAGTTCTCTGTTCAGGCAGTATAGTTGAGAAGGTTGTTTTCTCCAGATAATTTCTCCAGTTTAAATGTAAACTCATGAAATGCAGGATTCCACACTGTCCCACACTGTCCCGCTCTGTCCCACACTGTCCCACACTGTCCCACTTTGTCCCACACTGTCCCGCTCTGTCCCACACTGTCCGGCTCTGTCCCACACTATCCCGCTCTGTCCCACACTGTCCCGCTCTGTCCGGCTCTGTCCCACACTGTCCGGCTCTGTCCCACACTGTCCCGCTCTGTCCCACACTGTCCCGCTCTGTCCCACACTGTCCGGCTCTGTCCGGCTCTGTCCCGCTTTGTCCTGCTCTGTCCCACACTGTCCCACACTGTCCCGCTCTGTCCCACACTGTCCTGCTCTGTCGCACATTGTCCCGCTCTGTCCCACACTGTCCCGCTCTGTCCCACACTGTCCTGCTCTGTCGCACATTGTCCTGCTCTGTCCCGCACTGTCCTACACTGTCCCAAACTGTCCTGCTCTGTCCCGCTCTGTCCTCACATCTCAGAGACACACCTCAACAAATATTCACACCTAAATGACACCTGACTTGTCTCAGACTCAAATCCGAATGACTCAGGGCTCTATGTATCTCACTGACTTAAAATTGACATTCAAGAATTAATTAAATAATATATAAAATTCTGAGGATGTTTCCTCAGGATGTTGCTGCTCTCCATTTCCCACAATTGTAGACTTTAAGACTTGTCCCACACTGTCCAGGTCTGTCCCACACTGTCCCGCTCTGTCCCACACTGTCCCGCTCTGTCCCACACTGTCCGGCTCTGTCCGGCTCTGTCCCACACTGTCCGGCTCTGTCCCACACTGTCCCGCTCTGTCCCACACTGCCCCGCTCTGTCCCACACTGTCCCGCTCTGTCCCACACTGTCCAGCTCTGTCCTACACTGTCCCGCTCTGTCCCACACTGTCCCGCTCTGTCCCGCTTTGTCCCGCTCTGTCCCACACTGTCCCGCTTTGTCCCGCTCTGTCCCGCTCTGTCCCACACTGTCCCGCTTTGTCCCGCTCTGTCCCACACTGTCCCACACTGTCCCGCTCTGTCCCACACTGTCCTGCTCTGTCGCACATTGTCCCGCTCTGTCCCACACTGTCCTGCTCTGTCCCGCACTGTCCTACACTGTCCCAAACTGTCCCGCTCTGTCCCACACTATCCCGCTCTGTCCCACACTGTCCTGCTCTGTCCCGCACTGTCCTACACTGTCCCAAACTGTCCTGCTCTGTCCTGCTCTGTCCTCACATCTCAGAGACACACCTCAACAAATATTCACACCTAAATGACACCTGACTTGTCTCAGACTCAAATCCGAATGACTCAGGGCTCTATGTATCTCACTGACTTAAAATTGACATTCAAGAATTAATTAAATAATATATAAAATTCTGAGGATGTTTCCTCAGGATGTTGCTGCTCTCCATTTCCCACAATTGTAGACTTTAAGACTTGACTTAGAGTTGTATCCCAGTGACTCAGGACTTGACTGGCATTGCGTAAACACTGCTCACGATTTCAGCACAAATCCCCATCCAACATCTCTCTCTGTGTCTTTTGTCAGTAAATTCACTCACAAACAGCTTTCAAGAAGATACTGAGTCACAGGGAGTCTCCACACACACACACACACACACACACACGCACACACACACACACACACACACACACACATACACACACCTGGTCCCCAGCACAATGAAAGGAGCATTTCCCATTCACCATGGGGTCCTTTCACTCCAGGAAAAAAGCCCATTCCCTGCGGACATAAGTGGCTTCCAGGGTGTGCTGTGGCTCATGTGATTCTAGCGTTTGTGTTTCTGTTTGAGAAAGGAATAGAAGAATATAACTCCAAAAAATAAGTCCGTAGAAATGGACGGGGACTTTTAGGGGCCTCAGGGGCCAAACAGCACAAGCTACGGGGGTCTGAATTCCTAGGGCCATACACTGCAGAGGTAAAAATGAGCCACTTAAATCTGTCCTTTAATCTTTGCTTCGTCAGTGCAGCCAACAACAATGGAATTTCCCGACATCTTGGTCACAGAGGTACACACTCACAATGGACCTGGCTCTGGGAGCGGAGCTACATGAACACAAACGAGAGAAAACAAAATACTGTAGTGTTTCAGTTGGTGTGGAACAGTCAGGAACAGTTACTACAAACTCAAATCAGACTTGCCCTTAAATGACTCAAAACTCAGTTTAGACTCCCCCATTAAATGACTCAAACCTCAGTTCAGACTTGCCCTTTAATGACTCAAAACTTAGTTCAGACTCGCCCTTAAATGACTCAAAACTCAGTTTAGACTCACCCTTAAATGACTTAAACCTCAGTTCAGACTTGCCCTTTAATGACTCAAAACTTAGTTCAGACTCGCCCTTAAATGACTCAAAACTCAGTTTAGACTCACCCTTAAATGACTCAAATCTCTGTTCAGACTTGCCCTTAAATGACTCAAAAACCCAGTTTAGACTCGCCCTTAAATGACTGAAAAACTCAGTTCAGAATCACCCTTAAATGACTCAAAACTCCATTCAGACTTGCCCTTAAATGACTCAAAACTCAGTTTAGACTCGCCCTTAAATGAGTGAAAACTCTGTTTAGATTCGCCCTTAAATGACTCAAAACTCTGTTTAGACTCGCCCTTAAATGACTCAAAACTCTGTTTAGACTCGCCCTTAAATGATTCAAAACTCTGTTCAGACTCGCCCTTAAATGACTCAAAACTCTGTTTAGATTCGCCCTTTAATGACTCAAAACTCTGTTTAGATTCGCCCTTTAATGACTCAAAACTCTGTTCAGACTCGCCCTTAAATGACTCAAAACTCTGTTCAGACTCGTCCTTAAATGACTCAAAACTCCATCCAAATTCGCCCTTAAATGATTTAAAACTCTATTCAGACTCACCCTTAAATGACTCAAAACTCAGTTTAGACTCGCCCTTAAATGAGTGAAAACTCTGTTTAGATTTGCCCTTAAATAACTCAAAACTCTGTTTAGACTCGCCCTTAAATGACTCAAAACTCAGTTCAGACTCGCCCTTAAATGACTCAAAACTCAGTTTAGACTCACCCTTAAATGACTCAAATCTCTGTTCAGACTTGCCCTTAAATGACTCAAAAACCCAGTTTAGACTCGCCCTTAAATGACTGAAAAACTCAGTTCAGAATCACCCTTAAATGACTCAAAACTCCATTCAGACTTGCCCTTAAATGACTCAAAACTCTGTTTAGACTCACCTATTAAATGAGTCAAAACTCAGTTCAGACTCACACTTAAATGACTCAAAACTCAGTTCAGACTCGCCCTTAAATGACTCAAAACTCAGTTTAGACTCGCCCTTAAATGAGTGAAACTCTGTTTAGATTCGCCCTTAAATGACTCAAAACTCTGTTTAGACTCGCCCTTAAATGACTCAAAACTCTGTTTAGACTCGCCCTTAAATGATTCAAAACTCTGTTCAGACTCGCCCTTAAATGACTCAAAACTCTGTTTAGATTCGCCCTTTAATGACTCAAAACTCTGTTCAGACTCGCCCTTAAATGACTCAAAACTCTGTTCAGACTCGCCCTTAAATGACTCAAAACTCTGTTTAGACTCACCTATTAAATGAGTCAAAACTCAGTTCAGACTCACACTTAAATGACTCAAAACTCAGTTCAGACTCGCCCTTAAATGACTCAAAACTCAGTTTAGACTCACCCTTAAATGACTCAAATCTCCATTCAGACTTGCCCTTAAATGACACAAAACTCAGTTTAGACTCGCCCTTAAATGACTCAAAACTCTGTTTAGATTCGCCCTTTAATGACTCAAAACTCTGTTCAGACTCGCCCTTTAATGACTCAAGACTCTGTTTAGATTCGCCCTTTAATGACTCAAAACTCTGTTCAGACTCGCCCTTAAATGACTCAAAACTCTGTTTAGATTCGCCCTTTAATGACTCAAAACTCTGTTCAGACTCGCCCTTAAATGACTCAAAACTCTGTTTAGACTCGCCCTTAAATGATTCAAAACTCTGTTCAGACTCGCCCTTAAATGACTCAAAACTCTGTTTAGATTCGCCCTTTAATGACTCAAAACTCTGTTCAGACTCGCCCTTAAATGACTCAAAACTCTGTTCAGACTCGCCCTTAAATGACTCAAAACTCCATCCAAATTCGCCCTTAAATGATTTAAAACTCTATTCAGACTCACCCTTAAATGACACAAAACTCAGTTTAGACTCGCCCTTAAATGAGTGAAAACTCTGTTTAGATTCGCCCTTAAATGACTCAAAACTCTGTTTAGACTCGCCCTTAAATGACTCAAAACTCTGTTTAGACTCGCCCTTAAATGATTCAAAACTCTGTTCAGACTCGCCCTTAAATGACTCAAAACTCTGTTTAGATTCGCCCTTTAATGACTCAAAACTCTGTTCAGACTCGCCCTTAAATGACTCAAAACTCTGTTCAGACTCGCCCTTAAATGACTCAAAACTCTGTTTAGACTCACCTATTAAATGAGTCAAAACTCAGTTCAGACTCACACTTAAATGACTCAAAACTCAGTTCAGACTCGCCCTTAAATGACTCAAAACTCAGTTTAGACTCACCCTTAAATGACTCAAATCTCCATTCAGACTTGCCCTTAAATGACACAAAACTCAGTTTAGACTCGCCCTTAAATGACTCAAAACTCTGTTTAGATTCGCCCTTTAATGACTCAAAACTCTGTTCAGACTCGCCCTTTAATGACTCAAAACTCTGTTTAGATTCGCCCTTTAATGACTCAAAACTCTGTTCAGACTCGCCCTTAAATGACTCAAAACTCTGTTTAGATTCGCCCTTTAATGACTCAAAACTCTGTTCAGACTCGCCCTTAAATGACTCAAAACTCTGTTCAGACTCGCCCTTAAATGATTCAAAACTCTGTTCAGACTCGCCCTTAAATGACTCAAAACTCTGTTTAGATTCGCCCTTTAATGACTCAAAACTCTGTTCAGACTCGCCCTTAAATGACTCAAAACTCTGTTCAGACTCGCCCTTAAATGACTCAAAACTCCATCCAAATTCGCCCTTAAATGATTTAAAACTCTATTCAGACTCACCCTTAAATGACACAAAACTCAGTTTAGACTCGCCCTTAAATGAGTGAAAACTCTGTTTAGATTCGCCCTTAAATGACTCAAAACTCTGTTTAGACTCGCCCTTAAATGACTCAAAACTCTGTTTAGACTCGCCCTTAAATGATTCAAAACTCTGTTCAGACTCGCCCTTAAATGACTCAAAACTCCATCCAAATTCGCCCTTAAATGATTTAAAACTCTATTCAGACTCACCCTTAAATGACACAAAACTCAGTTTAGACTCGCCCTTAAATGAGTGAAAACTCTGTTTAGATTCGCCCTTAAATAACTCAAAACTCTGTTTAGACTCGCCCTTAAATGACTCAAAACTCTGTTTAGACTCGCCCTTAAATGACTCAAAACTCTGTTCAGACTCGCCCTTAAATGACTCAAAACTCTGTTTAGATTCGCCCTTTAATGACTCAAAACTCTGTTCAGACTTGCCCTTAAATGACTCAAAACTCTGTGCAGACTCGCCCTTAAATGACTCAAAACTCCATCCAAATTCGCCCTTAAATGATTTAAAACTCTATTCAGACTCACCCTTAAATGACACAAAACTCAGTTTAGACTCGCCCTTAAATGAGTGAAAACTCTGTTTAGATTCGCCCTTAAATAACTCAAAGCTCTGTTTAGACTCGCCCTTAAATGACTCAAAACTCTGTTTAGACTCCCCCTTAAATGATTCAAAACTCTGTTTAGATTCGCCCTTTAATGACTCAAAACTCTGTTTAGATTCGCCCTTTAATGACTCAAAACTCTGTTCAGACTCGCCCTTAAATGACTCAAAACTCCATCCAAATTCGCCCTTAAATGATTTAAAACTCTATTCAGACTCACCCTTAAATGACTCAAAACTCAATTTAGACTCGCCCTTAAATGACTCAAAACTCCATCCAGACTCACCCTTAAATGATTCAAAACTCCATTCAGACTTGCCCTTAAATGACTCAAAACTCTGTTTAGACTCGCCCTTAAATGACTCAAAACTCCGTCCAAACTCCCCCTTGAATGATTCAAAACTCTATTCAGACTCACCCTTAAATTACTCAAAACTATGTTTAGATTCGTCCTTAAATGACTCAAAACTCTGTTCAGACTGGCCCTTAATACACTCAAAACTCCATCCATACTTGCAATTAAATGATTCAAAACTCTGTTCAGACTCGCCCTTAAATGACTCAAAACTCCATCCAAATTCGCCCTTAAATGATTTAAAACTCTATTCAGACTCACCCTTAAATGACTCAAAACTCAATTTAGACTCGCCCTTAAATGACTCAAAACTCCATCCAGACTCACCCTTAAATGATTCAAAACTCCATTCAGACTTGCCCTTAAATGACTCAAAACTCTGTTTAGACTCGCCCTTAAATGACTCAAAACTCCGTCCAAACTCCCCCTTAAATGATTCAAAACTCTATTCAGACTCGCCCTTAAATGACTCAAAACTCTGTTCAGACTCGCCCTTAAATGACTCAAAACTCCATCCAAATTCGCCCTTAAATGATTTAAAACTCTATTCAGACTCACCCTTAAATGACACAAAACTCAGTTTAGACTCGCCCTTAAATGAGTGAAAACTCTGTTTAGATTCGCCCTTAAATGACTCAAAACTGTTTAGACTCGCCCTTAAATGACTCAAAACTCTGTTTAGACTCGCCCTTAAATGATTCAAAACTCTGTTCAGACTCGCCCTTAAATGACTCAAAACTCTGTTTAGATTCGCCCTTTAATGACTCAAAACTCTGCTTATATTCGCCCTTTAATGACTCAAAACTCTGTTCAGACTCGCCCTTAAATGACTCAAAACTCTGTTCAGACTCGCCCTTAAATGACTCAAAACTCCATCCAAATTCGCCCTTAAATGATTTAAAACTCTATTCAGACTCACCCTTAAATGACTCAAAACTCTGTTCAGACTTGCCCTTAAATGACTCAAAACTCTGTTCAGACTCGCCCTTAAATGACTCAAAACTCCATCCAAATTCGCCCTTAAATGATTTAAAACTCTATTCAGACTCGCCCTTAAATGACTCAAAACTCTGTTCAGACTCGCCCTTAAATGAGTGAAAACTCTGTTTAGATTCGCCCTTAAATGACTCAAAACTCTGTTTAGACTCGCCCTTAAATGACTCAAAACTCTGTTTAGACTCGCCCTGAAATGATTCAAAACTCTGTTTAGACTCGCCCTTAAATGATTCAAAACTCCATTCAGACTTGCCCTTAAATGACTCAAAACTCTGTTCAGACTCGCCCTTAAATTACTCAAAACTATGTTTAGATTCGTCCTTAAATGACTCAAAACTCTGTTCAGACTGGCCCTTAATACACTCAAAACTCCATCCATACTTGCAATTAAATGACTCAAAACTCTGTTTAGACTCGCCCTTAAATGACTCAAAACTCCATCCAAACTCCCCCTTAAATGATTCAAAACTCCATTCAGACTTGCCCTTAAATGACTCAAAACTCTGTTTAGACTCGCCCTTAAATGACTCAAAACTCTGTTTAGACTCGCCCTTAAATGATTCAAAACTCTGTTTAGACTCGCCCTTAAATGATTCAAAACTCCATTCAGACTTGCCCTTAAATGACTCAAAACTCTGTTCAGACTCGCCCTTAAATTACTCAAAACTATGTTTAGATTCGTCCTTAAATGACTCAAAACTCTGTTCAGACTGGCCCTTAATACACTCAAAACTCCATCCATACTTGCAATTAAATGATTCAAAACTCTATTCAGACTCGCCCTTAAATGACTCAAAACTCAGTTTAGACTCGCCCTTAAATGACTCAAAACTCAGTTTAGACTCGCCCTTAAATGACTCAAAACTCCATCCAGACTCACCCTTAAATGACTCAAAACTCCATTCAGACTTGCCCTTAAATGAGGGGAGAGGGAGTAAACTTTCTGTAACATCACGTCATTCTGAAGTGTTTGTGTTGGTGTCTTTGTCCTGACGTTACTCAGTGTGGGGGGGACTGTCTGAGGACTCGTTCTCGGGGGTCTCTCAGGACTATGAATAAAACCCAGAAAACACATTCTCTCGCTCCCCCTCCCTCTTTCTATCCCTTCCCTCACTCTCTCTGTCCATTCTCTCTCTCTCCTCTCTTCACACTCCACCATCCCACTCTTCTTCCTCTTATCTCAGTTTTTCTGCTAAATGGAGTCAGCTCCCTGTTCCCCACACACACACAAACACACACACACTGTACACGCAGGACACAGCAGAGCGTGGGGGGCTGCAGCAGGTGTGTGTGTGTGTGTCCGGCTCTGTAATTTCAGTCTTTATCACCTGTCCTCCGCGGGGAGGATTTAAGGTGAGGCTGGATTTGTGGAAAAATAGAGAGAAGCTGCAGAATCGTCCTCTGTATCTGATCCAAGCCGCGGGTCACCGCTCCGGCACACGGGAATCAGCGGCTCGGAAACAACAATTACCCCAACCTGCCTCTACAATAACCTCAACCAGACAGACACACAGACAGATGCACAGACACACAGACAGACACACAGAGAGACAGACAGACACACACACAGACAGACAGACAGACAGACACACACACACACACACACACAGACAGACACACCGACAGACACACAGACAGACGGATGCACAGACACACGGACGCACAGACAGACAGACACACACACACAGACAGACACATACACAGACAGACACACACACAGACAGACAGACACACAGACAGACACATACACAGACAGACACACACACAGACAGACAGACACACAGACAGACAGACAGACACACAGACAGACAGACACACACACACAGACAGACAGACACACACAGACAGACAGACACACAGACAGAGAGACACACAGACAGACAGACAGACAGACACACAGACAGACACACAGACACTTTAAAGCTCAATGAAACATAAATAAACAGTACAATAAACAAAATAAAACATGAAAATGAAATCCAGTGTAAAATAAAGAACGATTTAAGGCAGCGGTGGGGTTTAAATATCAGGTGATATTTACAATGAACTCAGTCCTGTGCAGGAGAGAGACTTCACCTGGAAACATCAACACAGCCCTGTCATGTGACCCATAGTGTGTGTGTGTGTGTGTGTGTGTGTGTGTGTGCGCAAGGGGCCGTCGTGCCTCATTCCTCCATCCCTGCGGAGGAGAGGGGTCTTAGCCAAGGATTGTGGGAGAGAGGAGATGGATTAGCAAGCGTTAATACTACGGCTGAGATAAGCGGCAGCTACAGAGTTAGCACTTCAAACACTGCTGCCACTTTATTTATCTGTGTGTGTTTTTGTGTGTGTGTGTGAGAGAGAGAGAGAGAGAGAGAGAGAGAGAGAGAGAGAGAGAAAGCTAGAAATATATCATTTTTTTTACTTTCTTTCCCAGAGCAGCAGCCCTCCACCCAAAAAAAAAGCCCTCCACTTCAAAACATCTTCTGTGTGTGTGTGTGTGTGTGTGTGTGTACTGAAATAAATAAGTCTGCTTTGGATCCTTTTTCTGCGAGTGTCCTGAACAGCAGCGGATTTCCATGTGCAGGTGTCCTCAGCACGCTGCCTTTGAACATTCACTCACGAGAGAGAGAGAGAGAGAGAGAGAGAGAGAGAGAGAGAGAGAGAGAGAGAGAGACAGAGAAAATGGAAGCTCTACCTACATGTCTCTCGCCCATCTCTTTTCCCTGTCTCAGCCTCGGTCTCCTGGGCTTTGCCTTGTTTGTCCAAACCTGAGTCTCTACCTCATCACACACAGAGGGGCTTTATTTGAAGTCTCTCCATTCACTTGTCTTCTTCTCCTTCTTTCTAAATCGCTCTCTCTCTCTCTCTCTCGCTCTCTCTCTCTCTGTGTGTGTGTGTGTGTGTGTGTGTGTGTGGCAGTGTTGTACTCTTCTGATTAAAGCTTTCCTCGTGAGCACCCGCCAAAAAATACAACTGCCCCATCCAACACTCCTTATAACACCACCATCCGGAGAAAGAGGCAGTATGAGAGAGAGAGAGAGAGAGAGAGAGAGAGAGAGAGAGAGAGAGAGAGAGCTATCTGACAGGAACATGGCAGATGAAGTGAGCGGAGAGAGAGACAGAGAGAGAGAACATGAGAGAGAGAGAGGGAAGATAGGGGTCAAGGGAGAAGCAGCAGGTTATTATCCATCTCTCTCTCTCTCTCTCTCTCTCTCTCTCTCTCGTCTCCGAGTCTCTGAGGCCCTGGGATGAAGAGGATGAGAGGTTGCCGTGGTGATGGACCATTCCTCAGAGACAGGGGTGTCACTCCCGGCCTTTAGCCAAAGGGTGTACAGGTATCCTTAGTGTAACACCGCATTACCTCTATCTCGGCAGGTAAACTATATTTGAATGAATTATTTTTTATAATTAATGTATGAATGAATGAAGTCTCCAATTCTCCTGTGTTTTTCTAGACCCACAAAGCAGTTTACATTCTCTCAAACATCAAGGAGTCACCTCCACCTGGACAATGCCCAGATGAGCTACTGTCTCTGACTTTACATGTACAAGGTGGACCAACGAGGGAGGAGTGTCTCACAGAGTGGACAGAGAGTGGACACAGGGTTTAAAAACTCCAGCAGCACTGCTGTGTCTGATCCACTCTACACCAGCACAACACACACTAACACACCACCACCACGTCAGTGTCACTGCAGCGCTGAGAATGATCCACCACCATATCACACCTGCTCTGTGGGGGTCCTGATAATAAAGTATGCAGAACCACGGATGGAGGAGGAGGAGCATACAGGAGGTGGTCCACTTCGCAGCAGGGTGTAGCTGAGTATGTGGTGTAAATTGTGAGTGTTTTTGCGCAGGTCGTCCTGGACTTTCCTTGAACCTGGACATGGCCCAGATCCAGAAACCCAGACAATCTGGACCTGCTCAGATTTACAGAGTCTCACGAGGTCCAGTCTCAGCAGGACACTGGCTCAGAGACGGGATCAAACCAGTGCCAAGTATGGGCTTTAGTCCATAGTGTCAGAGCCAGTGTAGCTGAGAGAGCGACAAAAACAGGACGCAGTGACCGGTACATTCACAAAGACGAGGTCCTTACTGCTGCACCTCATCAATGCCTCATCCAGGGAGTATTTTGTCTGTGTGTTTCCCTCCCGTCTAAACACAAACACAGCATTTTAGATCACACTGAAAGTATTTGAGATTTGTGAGAACTCTGTTTAAGGCTGAGCTGTGCAGGTCTGTCTCTGTTTCAATGAACAGAGCGCATTCAGAATGTGCCCAAAAAATACTGAGGCACTCTAGTACTACTGCTACTCTCTCTGCAGTCTGTGGATAGATCATGCCTGCAGCTGAATGCAGCTTTACTACCGTGCACTGTGCAGACAAGGCGCCAGATTGTACTGTGGTCAGTTCTTTTGAATCCACCTGACCTTAACAGGAAGAGTAATTTTGGACCCGGACTTGCCGGACTAGCAGCTGGTGGAACAACTTTGAGAAAGTCATCGTTATTCTGAGGAGTGCTGAGGAAATGGTGAGGAGTTTTGTGCTTGTTTCAGCATCTGAGTTGTTTTTCATTTTCATGTTCGTGGATAATTTCAAAAATGCTGTTGGTGTGGACCTTTTTAGGAAATGCAGATCAAAAAAATTATTTAAAAAAAATATTAATATTTAAGTTGCAACTGAATGGGGCCTTAGTTTTCTGGAAATATTTAACATGAATTTATTTATTATCAAAACGCGTCACTCATGTTACACATCCATGAAAGCCGATGGAGCTAAATGTCTAAAACATTGACTTAATTAAAAAAGGACAAGGAGAAAACTTGGAGGTGTTGAAACCTACTTGCCCAAGAAAAGGGTATAAAATATGGTCAGTCGTGCCTGGACGCAGGGCGACTCAGAATTAATGCTTGTTTGGAAAGTCTCAATATTTCTGAAACCTGTCTGTAAAACATATAGTAAATAAGTATATTGTTTTTAATTGGGTGAACTTAACTGTGGTTGCGATGCCTAAACACTGGCGCCCAACGTGGGGCTGGGACACACATCCCTGAGATTGAGTCTCATTCACTAGTGTGCTAGCCAGGCAACTCCCTCTGAAGCTGATCCAGGGTCAGTTTTGGGTTATAAATATGGAGATCTGCTTCAGAAACCCTTTTCAGAGAGACTCCACCCACAGACCTCGCACCATCCTGAGCCACAATGTTGTGTTGGTATCTCAATTTAAACATTTAAACAGTCAGTGTGAATGTTTACAATGGAATATTATATCCTCTCTTCAACTCTTCAAGCACAAGCACAGTGATAAGTCACAGGAGACAAACTAGTGCACCCTCCACCTGCAAGAGTCCCAGGAGCAGAGTCTGAACTTGTGAACAAGCTTTTTCAGTTGTTCTTGGAACATTGCTGTGGGTATTTGATGGTATCAGTGTGAGTGAGCTCAGGTGTCGTTGCTGATGATTAGTTGTGGATCACACACGCAACTCCAACTTATCCCAAATGTACTAGTCCGCTGTTCCAGAGAACTGCTCCAAACCTTAATTCTGTTGGTTTCATACCCTTCTGTAGGACACTTGGTATTGAGCATCGTGAGTGGCTGCTCCAGAGCCCACTTTGTGCATAATCACTAAAGAACAACACTGAATGAAAAAAAACAAACTGTTGCTGCTCTCTTGTTATAAGGGAAAGGGTGTGTACCAATGCCTGGACGGCAGTATAAGTCCTCCAGTATGGATGGGTGGCCTCGGTGAGTCCAGTCCAAGTGCTAACAGAGCCACTGTGCTCGGGAGATACAGTTGTGTTTACACATCGACGAACTTGATGTTTGCTCAGCACCATCTGGCTTTATCCAGAATGTTCTTGGGGATATGGGGTCGGGAGGGGGTTGGTGGGGGAGGTGAGATTATAAGCGTTTCATTTCTGGACGAACCTCAGGTGTTCAAAACCACGAAAGCATCCAAGCAAACAAAGGAAGGAAGCGTCGGGGGAGAAGGAAATAAAGCCCTGACCTACACCGTCACACAGTAGGGGGCGCTGTGCTCCTGGGGTACAGCCATAGTCTAGAGCAGAGACGTTAACAACACCACATCCAGTCAGACACTGCTTTACAAAACCATTCTATAAGTGCAGTTCATTAGTGATCTGTAATAAACCTCTACAGATTATGACTGTTTATTTATGTAATCATTTATTTATTGTTTATGGGTGGTGTCTCTTAGAGGGGGTTCTCGGTAGTGTGTTTTGAGTTTATGGACTGGGTTTATAGATGTTGTATAAAGGGTGTGTTTAAGGGCGGTGTTTAAAGCTGGTGCTTAAGAGTAGTGTTTACGGGTGCTGTATAAAGGAAGTGTTTATGGGTGGTAATTATGGGGTGTTTATGGGTGGTACTTATGGGCGGGGTTTATGGGTGTTGCTTAAGGGTAGTGTTAATGGGTGGTGTTTATGGCTGTGGTATTTAAAGCAACACTAGGCAAGATTTGGGTTTCTGACTCCATGGGTTCCCCCTGGTGTAGTTCATTGTTACAGCACTGTCCTGAAATCAATGTGGTGGAGGAGGGAGATGACGTCACTTCCTACCCTCTTCCAAAGGTTACATAGTGCAGTTTCTGCAGTGCAGATCCCAGATTTGCAATGACACAGGCCATATTCTCCAAATTACAGTTCAGTGAAGCATCACAATGACTTTGAAGTTGTCATTTTAAGGTAAAAATATTGCATAGTGTTCCTTTAAGGGTGGTGTTGAAGAGGAGGGCACTCTGAATTAAAGTTGGATGAGCAGGTCCACTCATCTTTCACCTCCTTTCTTTTTTCATTTCAGTTCTCCAGCCTCTCCTTATTCTCAACATTTTTCATCATATTCCCATCACAATTTCTCTCTCTCTCTCTCTCTCTCTCTCTCTCTCTCTCTGTCTGTCTCTCATCCCTCGTTATCGCTAATTCCTTCTCTTTAGTGTCAAACCTCTCCAGTCCTTCATATTTAATATATGCTAATCTGCATTAGAGCAATATTCAGTCTGACAGGAGCATGTCTTCCACTCCGAGAGAGAGAGAGAGAGAGAGAGAGAGAGAGAAAGAAAGAGGGAGAGACTGTCTATACTTTATTGTGTCGTTTATCCACATTAACATAGTTCCATTTCTGAGAAGGAGAACATTTTTGAAGTGGGTCGTACTAGAGGAAACAGAACGGTTTAAAGGCGCTGCATCTTTTCTCCCCCACAGTTCTGTTTCTTAATGAAACCCCACGAGCCCCACAGCAGTGTTCTCCCCCTGTGTAAACAGCCCTGTTCAGAACGCCCACTTTCAGCACCTGTTCCTTTAAATGATAATGAGCCGCTCGCTGTTCACCCCGACCCCGAGCGCACAGCAGTGAGGAGCGAGGAGCAGAAGCTCTGGTTTTTAGCTGTTTTCACTCTGTTCTCTTTCTTCTCCGTTTTTACTCAGTGCTCTTATTTCTCTAAGCGTTTGTTATTTCTCTGACCCTCACTGATGATTATGAGGCTGAACTCCATCAGATCCTCACAGCAATTTCTTAGCAGTGAGGCTGTGTGCTGAGAGCTCTCCAGTCGTTGAGAGATTTTAGGAAGTCGTTCTGTCGGGAGACGGCTGTAGACTTCAGAAAGGCTAGTTAGCATGCAGCTCGCACTCTCTCTCGCTCTCTCTATCTCTCTCTCTCTCTCCCTCTTGCTCTCTCTCTCTCCCTCTCTCTTCCTACATTGTACAGACAGGAAACCCCAAGGGTTCTCTATACCTTGCTCCTCTGTCTCCCTAAAGAACATCATCCAGAGAATAACGACTCTGTGTGTGTGTGTGTGTGTGTGTGTGTATATGTGTGTGTGTGAGAGAAAGCGAGAGAGAAAGAGAGAGAATGTGTGTGTGTGTGTGTGTGTGTGAGAGAGAGAGAGAGAGAGAAAATGTGTGTGTGTGTGTGTGTGTGTCAGCGAGAGAGAGAGTGTGCAAGAAAGAGAGAGAAAGTAGGTGTCCACATTCTCTTTTTCTCTCTGTAATGGCACTGCTCGCCGTGTGAATTTGTCTCTGGTGTTAAGAAGTCATTAGTCTGCTGTGCTCCAATCAGAACCAGAGCAGGTCCGGTCCACCAGGTCCTTGAACTAGTCTTGAACTATCTCGCCACTTGAGTTCATCACACAGGAATGAACTGGATAAAGTGCAGGTGAACACACACACACACCCTGAAGGTAAATAAGGGCTGAGGATATGGGTGAGAGGTGTGGTTGGGGCGGGGACAGGGGTGTGCTCAGGGTTAGTATTAGTGTTGAGTTAAGTGTAAGGGTTATATTTAGCTGTAGGCTGTGGGACTGAGAGGAAGAAATGTTATAGTCCTCAGAAGAAGCACCTGCCGGGTGTTAGCTTCTTGCAAGTAGTGCTGGGCATTAGCGATTCATTCTGTCTGTCTGAGTTTCTTACGTACCGCGATACTGCGGTCTGCAACAAAATGTAGCGTAGATTTAGGGCTGCGTAATTCAGACAAAGGACATACAGCACAGACACTCTTTTCACATCCAAACCAGCAACTGTCTCTTTGTGTCTCTCCCCAGATATGAACAAACTGATGGCTCACTGTTAACACTTCTCCACCACAGGAACTCTAGTTCTCGAACTGGTTCCGTGTCCAAACCTTGGAAACTCTGTTCTCTCTGGTTTGTTTACGTTCAGAAGCTCTGCATCTTTTTTGAAGCATTGCTCTGTTCTATTTGTGTTCTGATGATGTGGGGCCTTAAAGGGAATGTGTACAATTGTGGGGAAAGCTGCTCTCTGGTTTGTTTCTGTTTAGAAACGCTGCATCTTTTAAGGTGGAGCGGTGTGTGTGTGAGTAAGAAGCGACTGTATCTTTTAATGAGGAGTGGTGTGTGTGAGTAAGAAGCGACTGTATCTTTTAATGAGGAGTGGTGTGTGTGAGTAAGAAGCGACTTTATCTTTTAAGGTGGAGCGGTGTGTGTGAGTAAGAATTGACTGTATCTTTTAAGGTGGAGCGGTGTGTGTGAGTAAGAAGCGACTGTATCTTTTAAGGTGGAGCGGTGTGTGTGAGTAAGAAGTGACTGTATCTTTTAATGTGGAGCGGTGTGTGTGAGTGAGAAGCGACTGTATCTTTTAAGGTGGAGCGATGTGTGTGAGTAAGAAGTGACTGCATCTTTTAAGGTGGAGCGGTGTGTGTGAGTAAGAAGCGACTGTATCTTTTAAGGTGGAGCGGTGTGTGTGAGTAACGACTGTATCTTTTAAGGTGGAGCGGTGTGTGTGAGTAACGACTGTATCTTTTAAGGTGGAGCGGTGTGTGTGAGTAAGAAGCGACTGTATCTTTAAGGTGGAGCGGTGTGTGTGAGAAACTCATGTGTAACTCGAGCTGTTTAGTTTTGTAGCACTTTTTCTCTGTGTTTACCTTCCAGAAGTGTGGACTCGCGTCACAAAACCGATGACTTGTGACTTGACTCGACATCATCACTAAAGACTGACTTGACATAGACTGTATCTTTACTGACTTGGAATCGGAATCAGACTTGAGCTTTAAGACTCAAAAAGATTTGACAACCCTATTCCTATTTTAACATAATAAATTTGTAAAACACACACACAGCTCCAGGGGCCTGGAGGTTGTGGGTTCGATTCCCGCTCCGGGTGACTGTCTGTGAGGAGTTGGTGTGTTCTCCCCGTTTCTGCGTGGGTTTCCTCCGGGTGTTCCGGTTTCCTCCCACAGTCCAAAAAACACACGTTGGTAGGTGTATTGGCGACTCAAGAGTGTCCGTAGGTGTGAGTGTGTGAGTGAATGTGTGTGTGTGTCTGTGTTGCCCTGTGCAGGACTGGCGCCCCCTCCAGGGTGTATTCCCGCCTTGCGCCCAATGATTCCAGGTAGGCTCTGGACCCACCGCGACTCTGAATTGGATAAGGGTTACAGATAATGAATGATTGAATGAATGAAATTTGTAAAACTGATTCAGATAACTGGATCATTTTGTTCTGCAGCTAATCACAGGAAGCTTTGGGGGCGCCAGTGTTGAATTTGTGCAGAGAAGACAAGCAACATGCTCCTGAAAATAATCCTGTTCAAGTACGAAGATTATTTTGTGGTAAATAAAAAAGAACCGCGACATGCAACTCATATGGATGGGAGATCAAAGATGGGAGATGCAACCACTTCAAACTTTGTTTGACATTTGATGCTGCCCAATGAAAAGTAAGTCACTGCTATGTATAATTCACATATAGCAGTTAGCTAGCTAGCTGGCTAACAAAGCTAGCAAAGTTAGTGTACGAAGCTCTCTCCCTCTGTTCATCCCTCCTAGATATTCCACCGTCCATTCCGACTGATATTTACTGAACCATCAAAGTGTTTAGGAACCACAGCATCTCAAGTAGTGCAGTAAAGTGATCAGCACATGCAGAGCTACTGCAGAGTTCACACATGCTGTTAGAACGGCAAAGACCAGGTCCATATATTAATGTGTATGGGTTTAGAATGCAACATCATACAAGCTCCTGTAGGTGTCCTTATACTTTTTTCCATACAGTGTAGCTGCAAAGGGAGGCAGCTTCATATGAATGTGTATGGGTTTAGAATGGGATGTCATTTAAAATTCCTGTGGGTGTAATGAGTACTAATACTTCCAGTGTTTCTCAACCTTGGCCTTCGAGGCCCACTGCCTTGCACATTTTAACACTTTCTGTTTCAACACTTATTTTAACTCAGTAATGGGCTGGTAATGTGTTAAAAGGACCATGTTAATGTTCTTTGAAAAAGAACCTTCGAAACAATCTCAAATGATTTGTTGTTTGAGCTCCTTGAAATGACCCAAGTTATTTTTGTTATAAATAAATACAAACTTTAAAAATGTTTACTTGACTCAAAGTTTAAGACTTGGTTCTTGACTCGAGTCTCGCTTGTATCCGCCTGTTTAGTGTGACGCCACGTGTGACGTTTTTCCGTTTCCGGGTCCAATCCCCCTATGGAGCAGGAATAGAGCAACATCCTCATCTCGGTTTGTGCTTTTCAGCATTTGGAGTCTCTCCGTTGTCTAAAAACCTCCAGATGGCGTTTCTCTGCCGTGAGCAGAGAGAGAGAAAGCCTAGCACCGGACCCAGACACTTTGTTTTTTACCCATTTACAGACACTGGGGTTTTAAACTCCCTCCTCTCTACGCAAAGTTTACGATGAACTTTACACCCCGACTTACACCTGGCCACAGGTCTCTAGAGCCCTCTAGCCCTCCCTTGGCACCGAGCGTGGTTCTCTGTGGAGGTAACATGCTGTGTGAAGGTCAGAGGGGGTATTTGGGGTGTCCATAAATGCGTGGACCGCCCCCTGTAGACGAGAGTGCCGCCTGGACTGGGCTCGACTCATTGACATGCTGCTGGTCAGGGCCCAGGCCTCGGTGCGGGAGGGAATTAAAGAGAATAATTTAGCACAGGCATCATTAATACATTCAGGTAGCTGCAGAACGCCATTCCCCTGAGTCTGCAGAGAGCTGGAGGTCATGACAGATCCAGGAAAAACTTCAGGAATAATCTGGACACTCTGGACACGGAGGAGTCCAGGAGAAGTCCGGCCGGACTGTAAATCACCACATACATTCATTCACTCTCTTTCTCCCTCCATCTCACCCTCTCTCTCTCTCTCTCTCTCTCTCTCTCCCTAACACTGTCCATATCTCTCTCTCTCTCTCTCTCTCTCACCCCCCCCTCTCTCTCTCTCTCACCCTCTCTCTCTCACTCACTGTCTATCTCTCTCTCTCTAACACTGTCCATATCTCTCTCTCTCTCACACACACACACTCTCTCCCCCCTCTCTCTCTCTGTCTCTCACCCTCTCGCTCTTTCTCTCTCTCTCACTGTCTATCTCTCTCTCTCTCTCTCTCTCTCTCTCTCTCACACACACTGTCCGTCCATCTTTCTCTCTCTCTCTCTCTCTCTCACTCACTCTCTCTCTCTCTCTCACTCACTCACTCACACTCTCTCTCTCTCTCTCTCTCTCTTTCTCTCTCTCTCTCTCTCACACACACTGTCCGTCCATCTCTCTCTCTCTCTCACTCACTCACTCACTCACTGTCTCTCACTCACTCACTCTCTCTCTCTCTCTCTCTCTCTCTCTCTCTCTCTCTCTCTCTCTCTCTGTCCATTTCTACATCTGCCGAAGGAGGAAGGCGGTCATGGACTGGTTCACCTGGCTAGTTGGACCACGTCTTTCCATCTCCAGTACGTCCAAAGACTCTTCGCCGGTCCCAGAGAACTTCAACTTACTTTCATATAAGATTTTACACACAGTAGGGGGTTGGACAGAGGTTTGTTTTTAATGAAAACTACAGCTCTGGACACTGCTCAGTTACCTGTTTTTTATCATGGACTTTTTAGGATCTGGAACTTTTTAAAACTGAAATACAGTCAATCTTTTAGAGGAACCTCTGGTCTAAGGCTCACGCTTGGATTTAGCGGGTGGAAACATCCCTGCACTGAACAAACTGTTGTTGTTACAGGGTGAGATCCCTCCGAGTTGTGGATCAGCTCCTCTAGGCCTGCAGATCAGCCCTCTGTCCTGAGGAATGGGAGCGGGTCAGAGGATACAGTGCAGGGGTGATAAGGCCAGTGGAAGATGACCCCTTCCCTGAAATTATACTCACGCTGAATTTACAGAACTGTGTGGGCCACCTTCTGGACTGTGGGGAGGAGTCTGGTATGAACATGGGGACGGCCTCAGGTAAACTGCTTTTCAGAGCCTGCGTGAAAAAGCTGCACGGCAGGACTGACACACCGTGGCGTGAGGTTTTTAAGCTGAGTGAGGATGTAAAGCCAGAGTGGACGGTGCTGTACACAGGGAACTGGTCATAAACTTAGAATATTACTTAAGACCAATACAAACAAAGTATTTGTAGAAACGCTGGCCGACTGCCAGGTATGAACATGTACAGCATTCAATACTTACTTGGGGCTCCTTTTGCCTGAATTACTGCAGCAATGCGGCATGGAGTGGATCAGTCTGTGGCACTGCTCAGGTGTTATATGAGAGCCCAGGTTGCTCTGATAGAGGTCTGCATTGTTGGGTCTGGTGTATTACTGCATCTTCCTCTTCACAATACGCCATAGATTTTCTATGGGGTTAAGGTCAGGGAAGTTTGCTGGCCAATTAAGAACAGGGAGACCATGGTCCTTAAACCAAGTACTGGTAGCTTTGGCACTGTGTGCTATTGGAAAATGAAATCTGCATGTCCATAAAGTTGGTCAGCAGCAGGAAGCATGAAGTGCTCTATAACTTCCTGGTAGACGGCTGAGTTGACCTTTGACCTCAGAAAACACAGCAGACCAACACCAGCAGATGACATGGGACCTCAAACCATCACTGACTGTGGAAACTTTACACTGGACCTCAATCAACGTGGATTCTGTGCCTCTCCTCTCTTCTCCTCCAGACTCTGGGACCTTGATTTCCAAAGGAAATGTAAAATTGACTTTCATCAGAGACATAACTGTGGACCATTCAGCAGCAGTCCAGTCCTTTTTGTCTTTAACCCAGGGGCGAGACGCTTCTGACACTGTCTCTTGTTGAAGAGTGGCTCGACACAAGGAATGCGACGCTGAAACCCATGTCTTACATACGTCTGTGTGGTGGTGGTTCTTGAAGCACTGACTCCAGCTGCAGTCCAGTCTTTGTGAATCTCCCCCACATTTTTGAATGGGTTTTGTTTCACAATCCTCTCCAGGGTGCGGTTATCGCTTGTACACTTTTTTCTACCACATCTTTTCCTTCCCTTCACCTCTCTATTAATGAGCTTGGACACAGAGCTCTGTAAACAGCCTCTTTAGCAATGACCTTTTGTGTCTTATCCTGCTTGTGTAAGGTGTCAGTGGTTGTCTGTTGGACAACTGTCAGTCAGCAGTCTTCCCCATGGTTGTGTGGCCTACAGAACTAGACTGAGGGACCATTTAAAGGCCCTTGCAGGTGTTTTGAGTTAATTAGCTGATTAGAGTGTGGCACCATGGCTCTTCAGTATTGAACCTTTTTACAATATTCCAATTTTCTGAGAAACTGAATTTGGGGATTTCATTAGTTGTCAGTTATAATCATCAAATTAAAAGAAATAAACACTTGAGATATGTCAGTCTGTGTGTAATGAATGAGTATAATACACAAGTTTCACTTGTTTAACGTTTTCGTGATATTCTAATTTTATGAGCAGCTCCTGTAAACCACCATTTACTAAAAAAGTTGGCATTGTCTCAGTTAATGCTTTTATTTCTGTTTTAAACCCTGAGATTTTACCCCAGTGTCCTTTTAGTCCCCAAAGAGAAACTGTGTTTCATGCTTTTACACATTGTTTTAGGCTACATCCTCTGTTTGATGTTTTAAAGACTGTTTTTGTGTCTTTTAATGTGGCTTTTACATTTCAGACTTTTATCCTTGGTTTAAAGTACGTTCAGAGAAAGAAGTCTAAGTGGCAACTGATTAACTTTATTCTTGAGCAGACAACATTGGTGATATCTGTCAGTCATAGAAACAAGGTATGAGTTAGCACTGAGTGTGATGTCATAGGGATTCTCTCTCGACTGGTTAAATCTGGGATTTTAATTGATTTTAATTATTAGAAGTGTATGAATGATCTGGATGTGTTTAAAGCAGTGTGGTGTTGTGGTGAGGCTGTGTGCTCAGTGGATGATAACAAACTGGTTTCTGATAACAAACTAGTTCAGCTGAGACACAGTGGTGTAGTGTGTTTTGATTTGTTTTCTATTGTGTAGTTTTTATTCTGATTTTATTTAATTTAATGTGATATAACACAATCGGTTAAGACTATTAAAATCAATCAAGTCTCTCTCTCTCTTTCTAAAATTATCCATATCTCACCCCTCTCTCTATCTCTCTCTTTTACACTGTCCATCTCTCTCTCTCTCTCTCTCTCTCTCTCTCTCTCTCTAACACTGTCCATACTCTAACCCTTCAGAGAAAGAGAGAGAATAATTTTTCATCTAAAACTATTCTCCTTCTCTCTCTCCCTCTCATTTGCTCTCCTCCCTCCTTTCACACCCCGCACCCCCCCACTTCCGTCTCCTCCTTTCCCCACTACACTCTTTCTTTCCTTCCTCCCCCAGCCCGAGTGTGATGGACAGGTCCGGTGTAACAGAGGTAAACAGCGACTCTAAAGGTTTGTATTTGGCTGAAGGTGAAGGAAGTCGAGCTCCAGTGAGTCTCACTAACAAGCGGCTAGTGGACCTAGCGGGGAGCGAGAGAGTGCTTTCTCTCTTTCTGCCTCCCTCTTTCCCTTAAACAATATCATCTGTCCATTTTTGGACTCACAACCACACAGAGAAAATGATCTCACCCAGAGAGAGAGAGAGAGAGAGAGAGAGACAGAGAGAGAGACACACAGAGAGAGAGAGAGAGAGAGAGAGAGAGAGAGAGAACACACACACAGAGAGAGAGAGCGAGAGAGAGAGAGACAGAGAGAGAGAGAGAGAAGTAGAGTTTAAAGTAAGATCTAATATAGACTCTGTTACTCATCCTGGCCACTAGGTGTCAGTGTAGCAACCATTGCATAAAGAGATAACACTGGAGGAAACGACTGATGGCTCCTTTAACATTTCATTGTTGTTGGTTTGTTTATTGTTGTTTGTTTGTTTGTTGTCTGTAATTGATTTAGGAAAAGAAAATTTGTATTGCACAAAATATAAAAAAATAGATGTTGATATTTCAAAGAAATTTGATCCATTTTAAAACACCTTTGCAGCCAGAAGCAATAACTTAGCTTTGATGTCGTAGCAGTCACAGTAACAACCACTTCAAGTACAATAGCAACCTATTGTATCACTCTAGCAACAAACTAAAATGCCATAGTAACCCCAGGGAAACCATAGCAACCATTCAATATACTATAGCAACTGCCCTAGCAACCACCTGAAATTCCATCATAAACAAAATCCCTAGTTTTGCATTCACCAGCACGGGACAAAATGTCTCTAACATGCATCACTTCACAACGGAGCACACGGAATTACCCTGTGTGTGTGTGTGTGTGTGTGTGTGTGTGTGTGTGTGTGTGTGTGTAAAAGAGTGTGTACAGTACCTTTAACGCTGAGTTCTGCGTAGTTGGACACTCCTGATCCCCCGTCAGAGCGGATGACGCAGCGGTACCGACTGGTTCCTCTCTGAGATGTGTCAGCCACACGGACGGTGGCAGAGAACCGGCGCTGATTCACAGACCGCGTGACCATCAGAGACGTGTCCTTCCCGTTCCACTGCTGCTGACACAGGGAGAGAAACACAGGGTCTGTCCCTGTCCCCTTCATCTGCCCCCTTTTCCTGTCCTCCCTAGAAACCAGCTCTCAACAAATGAATGAATCCATAGAAGCAAGAAAATGAACGAATGAATGATTTTTTTTAAAGTAAAAACAGACTGTATGAATGAATAAAGTCGTTAAACACATGAGCAAAGACCCAAATAAATTAATGAATATGTGAATGAATGAACAAACAAATGACTAAATGAACAAGTGAAGGAAGTAGTTAAATAAACAAGACAGTGAAGGACTGAATGAAGCTTAGTAAGTAAACAAGAAAGTGTCTGGGTAAATGAATGAATCTATAGGGTGGGCCATTTATATGGATACACCTTAATGTGTAGCACCTGAAACTACAGATACTGGAAGCCTGTGCTAGCATTTCTCCTGCGGTGTTGCTATCAGAGTGTGATGAGTGGGAGAAGAGGGTTGCATTGACAATCCAACACAATGGGCAGCACTTTGAACACATTTTATAAGTGGCCAGAAACTTGTAAATAACTCATGAAATAATAAAGTTACGAAAAAGCACTGTTTTGCACACCATTGTTTTTTTGTGAAATTCCCAATAAGTTTGATGTGTCACATGACCCTCTTCTCATTGAAAAAACAAAAGTTGCATCCAAAATGGCCGACTTCAAAATGGCCGCCATGGTCACCACCCATCTTGAAAAGTTTCCCCCCTCCCATATACTAATGTACCACAAACAGGAAGTTAATATCACCAACCATTCCCATATTATTAAGGTGTATCCATATAAATAGCCCACCCTATATTAAATAAGCAAGACGATGAATGAACAAATTAATTTTAAATAAATTAATTGATTTAATAAAGCAGCTAAGCAACTATGTGAATGAATGAATGAATGAATGAATGGATGGATGGATGGATGGTGGATGAATGAATGAATGAATGAATGAATGAATATAGAGATGGATGGATGGATGGATGGATGGATGCTGAATGAATGAATGGATGGATGGATGGATGGATGGATGGATGGATGCTGAATGAATGAATGGAGGGATGGATGGTGAATGGGTGAATGAATTAATGGTGTCAGTGAGTGTAAACTCATATGAAGTGGATTAGAGAAGTGTCTGAGAGAGAAAACTTTTGCGTGTGATTCTCCTGAAGTTTCCGACCCAAGCTTTCAGATGTAAATTAGATCTCTCTCTCTCTCTCTCTCTCTCTCTCTCTCTCACACACACACACACACACACACTAACTCATACACAGTGTGTGAAATCAGATCAGGCATGAGCAGTTGAGCGTGGAGAATACAAGGCTCTCTAATCTATTTGCCGATTACTGAGAAGTGCAGGAGCCGAGGCAGAGCTAAACGACTCGAGGGAAATATCTAATAACCATATTTACTGATCAATATTTCAACACACACACACACACACAAATATATATCAGCCATAGCATTTAAAAGCCCACAGGATGATGTCAGCTGGATGTTTTTGGTCGGTGGACTGTTCTCAGTCCAGACACTGAGGGGTTTAAAAACTCCAGCAGCACTGCTGTGTCTGATCCACTCTACACCAGCACAACACACACTAACACACCACCACCACGTCAGTGTCACTGCAGCGCTGAGAATGATCCACCACCACATCACACCTGCTCTGTGGGGAGCAACAGATGGCCAACAGTCTATAACTGTAGGACTGAAGAGTGACCTGTATGGGGTGTGTGTGTGTGTGTGTGTGTGTGTGAGTGTGTGTATGTACCTGAAGCCACAGTTTGTCCTCCTGTGACCACTTGCCCCCTGCGATGCACTGGAACGTTGCGTTTTGACCCACGTTCACCTCTACGTTCTGCAGCCGGAGAAAATGTGGTGTCTTCCCTGTAACACACACACACACACACACACCAGTCATATAATACTGACATCTCTGAACTCCACACTGGACTGAGGAGGAGTGTGTGTGTATGTGTGTGTGTGTGTGTGTTAGTGTTTGGGTGTCCTCTTTCCTTTCATCTGGTTAATTATCTTTAGTTCTTTCTTATTCTGTCCATCTGCCTTATTTATCTCTCTCTCTCTCTCTCTCTCTCTCTCTCTCTCTCTCTCTCTCTCTCTCACACACACACACACACACACAAACATAAGTTTAGTGTTTCTTTATTCGTCCTCATGGAACACTCTTCAGAACAGCTGACAGACTGAGCTCCTGAGGAGTGTGAGTGTGAGCAGACGCTCTGAGAATGTGTGTGTGTGTGTGTGTGTGAATACGTACGGCAGGGGTGAGCCAAGACATGAATCTCGTCCACGGAGATAAAGCCAGGATGACCTTGCACAGACACTGCCTCAAATATGACCTAGAGAGAGAGAGAGAACGAGGGGGAGAGAGAGCATGAGAGAGAGAGAGAGAGAGAGAGAGAGAGGTGAATTAAATTGAAAACAAAACAATAAATGTTCAAATATTAGAAAATATTACAGAGAGGAGAAAAACAAGTAAAAGATGAAAAAGCACGAAATGTAAATCCCATTTCCCCCCTTGCCCCTCCCCCTGTGTTCACCCTGTGGGCGGGGTCTCAGCTCTTGTTGGGACAGAGGGGTGAGGGACACGGCTCTTTAACTCGACATGTTTCAGAGTCATGCTCCAAACTGAGGCCTTGTTCAATTAGCGGCAAAACGCTGCGCAGCGCCCAAAGAAACCCACAAGGGTCACTATTTCCTCCTTTAAACTCTATGATCCCCAGTGTATTACCTGAGTTTAATGTAGTTTCAGAGGATTATGGCCTTTACTTCAGAACGAGCAGAAAACAGCACGAGGAGCAGCTGAGGTCTTGGGAGATAGAGTTAAATTTAAACTTCCACCTTAAATAGTAAAGAAATTACATTATAGCTCCTGAGTCTACTGCAGTATTTAAGGTGGAACTGTAAGTGTGAACAGAACTCTGCAGAAAGAAACTCTGAGCTGAGCTCCATGTCACAGAAGAGTGAGGAGAGGGGGGTAATCTCTGATTGTGGAACTCTTCTGAAGGAGAATGAGGCTCTAAATGTAACTAAACTCCAGCGGCTCCTCTGATATCACTGCAGACTGGTGCAGAGCTGTGACTATCTTTTAAGGTGGAGCGGTGTGTGTGAGTAAGAAGTGACTGTATCTTTTAAGGTGGAGGGGTGTGTGTGAGTAAGAAGAGACTGTATCTTTTAAGGTGGAGCGGCGTGTATGAGTAAGAAGCGACTGTATCTTTTAAGGTGGAGGAGTGTGTGTGAGTAAGAAGCGACTGTATCTTTTAAGGTGGAGGGGTGTGTGTGAATAAGAAGAGACTATCTTTTAAGGAGGCGTGTTGTGTGTGAGTAAAAGGCGACTGTATCTTTTAATGTGGAGCGGTGTGTGTGAGTAAGAAGCGACTGTATCTTGTTGGTGTCTGAAATGTAAATTGTCTGTAAGTGTTTATTCACTGTTTGAATTCCCACAGAAACTCATGTGTAACTCGAGCTGTTTAGTTTTGTAGCACTAGTCGCCTGGGAATGAAGCGCTGCCCTGTTTTATTTGTGTTCTGATGATGTATCAGGGTCTTGCTGGTCGTCACTGAGAACTTCAGAACACAGGTTTTTTAAGTCTAAGTGTGCCACTGTGACAGACAGGTGTCTAATTAACCCTCTAAGGGGAGCTTAAAGGGAATGTGTCCAATTGTGGGGAAGGCTACTCTCTGGTTTGTTTACATTCAAAGAAGTGACTGTATCTTTTAAGGTGGAGTGTTGTGTGTGAGTAAGAAGAGACTGCATCTTTTAAGGTGGAGCGGTGTGTGTGAGTAAGAAGCGACTGTATCTTGTTGGTGTCTGAAGTGTAAATTGTCTGTAAGTGTTTATTCACTGTTTGAATTCCCACAGAAACTGAGCTGTTTAGTTTTGTAGCACTTTCGCTCTGTGTTTACTTTCATGTAGTTAGCGCTCTCCTGAATTTAGAGTCAGTTCCACCTTAAGTAATGTAACTGTAACAACAAAAATAAGTCAGTGTTACCCCCCTATGGAGCAGGGATAGAGCAACATCCTCATCTCGGTTGGTGCTTTTCAGCGTTTGGAGTCTCTCCGTTGTCTAAAAACCTCCAGATGGCGTTTCTCTGCCGTGAGCAGAGAGAGAGAAAGCCTAGCACCGGACCCAGACACTTTGTTTTTTTACCCATTTACAGACACTGGGGCTTTGTAAACACAGAGCGGTTTCCAGAGCAAACCGACTGCAGAGCAGCACATGGAAGGGAGACACACTCAGAGATTTATACACAGGGGAGCAGTAGAACAGCGCCACCTCCAGGGGATACTGCTTAGTTACACAGACTTTAATGTGTAAGATTTTACTGTTCAGTGTGTAGTAAACGTGCAGCAGTGTTTTCTCATTTTCTCTCTCATAACATCAACACCAGCATCTCTCTCTCTGTCTCTCTCTCTCTCTCTGTGTGTGTGTTTGGCAGACTCTGGACGCCAGGCTGTCCACACCATGTGCTTGAGACATGTGTGATCTCTCTTTTGCTCTCTCCCTCTTTCCCTCTTTCTCGGCCCGGACCACAATCTGGCTTTGGATTAGAACAGAGTCTGTGGGCTCTCTCTCTCTCTCTCTCTCTCTCTCTCTCTCTCTCTCTCTCTCTTTCTGTTGAGCTGAGAGAGAGAGAGGGATTATGTCCACAGCTCTGTTCTGGTGAGACAGTATTAATGGATAACCGAAGGTCATAATTTCATAACTCCTACGTAATCCCTTAACCCCTGCACACACCTGTATTAACATCTGTACAGATGTCTTCCACCAGCTGCTGTCCTCAGACACTCTGCTTTTTAACTCCTAACACTAATTTAACACTAATGTAGCTCCGCCCACTCTCTGCACTACCACCCCCATGCTTCACAGAACATCTCTCACTGTGGAGCAGTGCTCAGTTCAGCAGCTGATTTTAATTTTGCTCTTAGTTTTTGGAGTAAAATGCGTATAGCATTTAGTTTTAGTCTCATTTTATTTGTTTAATTATTAATAGTTTTAGTCAATGAAAAAAACGAAATATTTAAAAGCACATCAACATCAAAAATATGGCCACTTTTATCTTCAAATATATTTTGTATTTATTTAACATTAATATTTTAAGTCACTGAAGAAAGGCGTCACAAACCGAGACAAAACCGAATCATTGGCCAACAGCTGATTAAAAAATTACTCCCAGATGCTGCAAGAATCGATTCTTTGGGAGTCGACTCGTCGTCGCCCAGCTGCTCTCACCCTGACTTTCCTTGTTCCTTGAACTGTCCTGTTTTTATTTCCTTGTGGTTTTCTGTTTTCAAATCAGAAATAAGACGTCATTTATCTGTTTTTCACATTAACGGTTAGTTTAATTTATTGGTTTATGAAGTGTAACACATTTTATCACAGTCCTCCTCTCCAAATAATTCATTTTATTTAGTTCTCGTTTAGGTTTCACTGTGAAAAATGAAAAGTTGTGAAAGCATATTTTAATCGTAATTTTGTTGAGGACATTAACACTGTCACAGAGTCCAAATACAAAGAGATTAACATTAATTTCATCTCCATCACGACCAGGACAGAGGTCTCCTCACAATCTACAGAGAGAGAGAGAGAAACAGAGAGAGAGAGAGAGAGAGAGAGAGAGAGAGAGAGTGAGAGAGAGAGAGAGAGGGAGGGAGAGAGAAAGCTTTTCTGAAGAGCTTCTTCAAACACTCCAACAGCATTAAAACATTTCAGCCGTGACACATCTCTGAGAGAGAGAGAGAAAGAGAGAGAGAAAAAGAGAGAGACAGAGAGACAGAGAGAGAGAGAGAGAGAGAGAGAGAGAGAGCACACACAGGTTTCTATTTTTTCATTCTCATCTTTTTTTTTTAATTTACCTGCTGGCCAAACAGACCAGATGAGCCGAAGCCCGAGCAAACATTCACTCACCGCACTCACAGCCAAGCTCTATATCCACAACAGCGTCCAAATATTTATCCTTCTCATTAAATAAATCAATTACACAGATCGCCTTCAGAGGGACAGCAGAGCACACACACACACACACACACAAAGACAGTGAGAAAGCTTGTGAGACAGCGGGAGGAAGAGAGAAAGAGAAAAAGATGAAAGAGAGATGAAAGAAAGAGAAACAGACTTAGGGAGAAAGAAGAAACAAACAGAAAGAAAGAAAGAAAGAAAGAAAGAAAGAAAGAACGAGTTTAAAACAGAGAGGATCCCCAGTCCCCTCCCATTTCACACACCTTCGCTCACGAGAGCATGGCTCTTTAATGATTTCTACTTTGCGTATTTTCATGAAACAAAAGCGCACAAAGGTTAAGGGCAAGGCTGCCCTGTTCCTGGGGGTGGATCTGTAGTAGCACGAGCAGAACCCCATAGACCCCTGCTCTCGCTCGGGGGTGTAATTCTTACCTGGTAGGAGTTGGGCCAGAAGGTGCTGATGGCTAACTCGGCTTTGGCCCACCCCTCAGTGACCGGAGCGGAGGCGTTCCAGATAGGGTTCCCCTGCGGACCCCCGTCCACTTTGATGTAGACGTTTAGAGAACCGGGACTCCGTCCGTCCCGACTGGACAGGGAGTAATGGAAGTCAATGCAGTGTGTGTCATTCTCTTTCAGTGTGGGGAGCAGCAGGTGGGCTTTCTGTCCTGACGCTCGCCCAGAGGCATTCACCATCATGAAGGAACCTGAGGAGAACACACACACACACACACACACAGGAGGAGTTTTAACAGTGCACCACAATTAACAAACAGGGTCTATAAGGTGCAACTGGCATCAGGTGAAAAATCAACCTTCTCTGTCGTCTCTGAAAGAACCGGTTTATTCTCCACAGAGCGGGTTCCCCACACTGGGGCTGTCATGTTTATCCCTCTGGAGTCGGCACTCCCTCCAGCAAGATAAATCAGAACTTACTCAACTCAGCGAGTTTTTGTTTTAGAAACATAATAAACATAGCCCCAGAAACCGTAAAGGGTCTACTTTTCAAATATATAGAGATTAAAAACATCAGTGTGTTTACCTGGTTGTTATAGAAAGATAAGTAACAAGAGGCTCGTCTCTCTCTGGGACTCAAGCCATGACCCTTGATGACCCACCCATTCCTATTCATATAATATTAACATGATAATACGGCCGCTCTTATTGGAGGATTTTGACGTGTGTAAATGTTCATTTAATCATATAAAAAAAGCACATGGCTGTATTTTCACACTGAGTGCGGAGCTCAGAGACGGCGTAGTCCCACAGTTCAGCTGCCTGAGGACAAACGGCCTAATTTTGTGATGAGTAAGTGAAATATATTTGACTCATTTGGTTGTTAGCTTCAATGCTACACTACTTCAGTGAAGCTGATGGTAATTGCGCAGAGGCACAGAGCTCAGCTGATAGCGGGGGGAAACAGTTCGTAGTAAAGTTTGGTTGCTCTCTGCTGCATTCAACAGTCGTCTGAAGCTCATATTTATGACTCTGTTGTTCCAAAGCAGTCTGTGTTGTTGTTAAATAACAAAAATACCACAGTTTACAAATGATTCAGTTGTTCTCACTGATGTGGCAGGGGCTAACGGGTCGTTATCTCTGATGGCGGGGAGGGGATTTTTCATCTGTGTCTCACACCTATCTCATGAAGAGTCAATGTGTGAGTCACAGGTTTAGAAAAATACAGTGTCTTCATCAGATTCATAACAAAACAGAAGAAAAACTGATTAAAAATCAGAAAGCTGTAAACACCAGTGTGTAGCCAACACCCGTGATTACACAGTTCAGAGCTCTAAAGGAAACTACATAAATGTTCACAATGTGTTTTATCACTTTACATCAGCACCTCTGAGAATAGGTTTTTAAGAAATCCGTGTTTAGGGTGAATTTAAACAAAAGACAGAAGAATGACGTACAGACGTCTCTCAGGTTATTGTTGCTGGGTTTGTGCTGAACATTAGCAGGTGTCAGTTTTTTGGGAGCAAACTTTGTTAAATTATCAGGTCATGTCAGACCACCTCAGACGAGGCTGAAAGGCGTCCCACTAGGTGTCAGTATAACAGACATTTTTTAGCATGATAAAGACTCACTGATGGCGCCACTGAAGATTTGAGGTAAAGATGCCGCAGTCGCTTTATTCCATTTATTATCTGTAAAATCTGAAGAAATTTTTGTGTTGAATCTGCACTGGAACCAGGGGTAAAATTCCCAGGGGATTGGAAGGGGGTTGCATCACATATCTCCACTTCCATGGAAAAACAGAGAGTTTTCCCTCACTGTAATTAATATGAACATAACTATATCACGTTAAACATTAAATAGAAATATACATTACAGACGTTTGCTTATTACAGACATCAGGATATCATTTATAGGTTTTGAAAGATTGCATCCCCCCTTCAACTGCTTCAAAATGGTTTGCTCCACTGCCTTCACCACCACGAGAGTTGACAGTCCATTTGGGTTGCGTTTCTAAAAGTGTGTCCTGCTCTACTTTCAGAATCGTTTACCATTAAGAATCTGTTAGATGAGATCACGCCACTATGCCCATGTATAGTGCCGTCTGGAAGCCATTCCTTGTATTACTGGTTGAACGTACGACCTACAGCACCTTGGCGCCCCCCTCATGAATTGCTCTTGTGAAGTTTACGCCCCTGTTTACACTCACATCCCATCATTTATATATAACAGAGCCACCCTAACCTCCATCACCCTGCCCTCATCTTCACACGCTCAGATTAAAATACTTGGCAGGTTCTGGAAAGTGCACCAATAGCTGCTCTGACCACACTGTGCTCAAATATTACACACTCAGAACCAGAATATGAGAAGAGTGACCACTGGAAACACTAGCCACGTCTCTCACCTGCACAGGTGTAAACACAGTACAGCGTTCAGAATTCACCAGCGTCATGTGAAGTCAGGTGCTGATGCTGGATGAAATGTGTTGGGCTAGTGAGGTATGGAGGTCCATCAAACCCCTCTGGCGTAAGCCCATGACCTCATAAATAAAATGTGCCTGAATGCCATTAAATTCTCACAGCAATTTTTTAACCCAGTTTTTACCCAACTTTCATTCAATTATTACTCATCTCCAGTTACAACCTGTTACTTTGAAGAAATCCCTTGTTCGGTGCATGTACACATTAAACTGTTCATCTGAAGCCCACCAACACACACACTGTGAAACAAGACTCCAGTCAGTTTTCTGTGCGCTGCCTGAGTCTGAAAACCAGAGCTTCTGCTCCTCGCTCCTCACTGCTGTGTGCTCGGGGTCGGGGTGAACAGCGAGCGGCTCATTGTCATTTAAAGGAACAGGTGCTGAAAGTGACGTTCTGAACAGGGCTGTTTACACAGGGGGAGAACACTGCTGTGGGGCTCGTGGGGTTTCAGAACAGTTCCACAGTGGAGAAGTGCCTCTTAAGAATCAGACACATTCTCTCTCTCTCTTTCTCTCTCTCTCACGTATTTTACATCCATCTGCACAATGGACTCTGAAGTATAAAGCTGAACGGTCTGTTATGAGAAGCCTGAAGACTACACACGGCATAAAACCATTTCTGCCAGCGGCTTTACATCCATTTTATTCAAATTTTATGAGACAATATGCCATTTTATGGCCTCGCTATTATCCGAGTGATAGAGTATCACGACAGAACAGAAGACGGAGAGAGAGAGAGAGAGAGAGAGAGAGAGAGAGAGAGAGAGAGAGAGAGAGGACTGAGCCTCTGGAAACAACCCTGAAAATCGAACCTTTCTCTTCACATATGGTGACAATATTTCAATTTCTTAAATGAGTAGCAATTAGAAGATTAAAGCTTGTAATTACCGCGGGCTGCGAGCTGCCGATCGGTGATAAATGGCAGTAATTTATTACACATAATCCAATCGGCCCTAAATATTACATTCATTAGCACGGGCTGTTGTGGTTCTTGACCTTAACAGCAGACGTCTGACTCCCGGGACGAAGTGGTCGTGTTCCCCTCGGGCTGCAGCACTTTATCCCCCTCCAGCACACAGCTTGGGCTCATGTGCAGCTGCTCCACAGCAGCCCACTTCATTCTAAAACACTGCATTCACAATCAGTGCAACAGAAAAGAGGTCACTTCACTGATTAAAAACACACACTCACACACACACACACACACACACACACACACCTGTAGACAGTGTCACACACTCACCCTGTCACTCACACACCCCTCTGTCAGTGTGGTCAGTACAGGTGGTCCCAGGTGAGTGTGTGTGTGTGGAAGGGGTGGGGGGAGGTTGTGGGGGTTAAAGGGTAAATCAGCTCACATCCAGCCCCTGATTCTTCGTCCTGACGTGTTCTGAGAGCGCGGTGATAAACGAGCTCCTGTGATTCATGTGAGGGCGGAGGAAGACGCTGCTCTATCGCTCCATTCATCAAACGCATTGTAGAAGACACCAGCGCACACAATGCATCCATCCATCACACGGCCCCAGGCCCCGAACCGGGCCAATCAATCCCACACACTAATCCCGTCTGGACACGGCCTTCTGAACACGGGCAGTCAGCCGCCTGATTACATTTCATATTCAACTCCTCTCTCTCTCTCTCTCTCTCTCTCTCTCTCTCTCTCTCTCTCTCTCTGTTTACAGGTAGCTACTGATTGTTATAATACGAGTGGACACTAGCAGGAAGCCTTTGAACCAAGGGTCAATACACATTAGTTAGTACCCCCCCCCCCCCCACACACACACACACACACACACACACACTCACACACACACTCCTAGTGGATCCTTACCACAGCTTCAAATGTACAGCTGGACAATCCAGACTCACTAAGCAACACAGAGAACATACTGAGATCATCATGAGACCAGAACAAGATCAGGATGCCACCAGGACACCATTAGAATGAAATCAAGACAAGATCCAGATAAGATCAGGACAAGATCAACATGTCATCGGAAAGAGATCAGGATGAGATCAGGGACACAATCGGGTTGTGGTCAGGATGAGATTAGGACATCATCAGGACACACAGAAGAAGAGCGGGACACAATCGTGTTACAATCAGGATGAGATCCAGAGGAGATGAGGGCTAGATCCAGAGGAGATGAGGATGAGATCCAGACGAGATGAGGATGAGATCAGGAAATGATTACAATGTCACCATCATGGCTAATCAGGATAAGACCTGGACATGATCATAACGAGATCTGGATGAGATCAAGATGAGAATATGATGACATTCGGGTGAGATCGAGATACCATAGAGATTAGACCAGGATTTGATCAGAATGCAATCTTGGCGAGATCAGGACGAGATCAGGACGCTATCAGGTCACAATCAGGGTGAGATCAGGACGGTATCAGGCCACAATCAGGATGAGATCAGGACGAGATCAGGCCGCTTTCGGGCCATAATCAGGGCGAGATCGGGACCCTATCGGGCCACAATCAGTGCAAGATCAGGACACTATCTGGTCATAATCAGCGTGAGATCAGCATGCTATCCAGCCACAATCAGGGCGAGATTGGGATGCTATCAGGAAGAGATCAGGAAGCTATTGGGTCACAATCAGGATGAGATTAGGACACTGCTTTTGGTTCAGGCACAAAATTCCTGCCTTTCTTCTTTTCCCAAAAACATTCACATCCCTGGGGCTTAGCAGATGCTGGTGATGCTCTTAAAATTAATTCCATATTTTGACATGCTATAATTCTCATTGATTTTAAGACAGTGATATTGAGGTGTTTATACTCTCTGAAAAATTTACACTCTCCACAACAACAACAACAGCAACTCTGCTAACAGGAGTATTAGAATATCATCAGAGAAGTATCTCTGAGACACAGGAGACACTACTGCAGACAGCTGTTTACATCAAGATCCATATCCAATATCGTAATTAATCACCAACCTCAAGGAAATTCACAGAGAGGGAGAGAGAGAGAGAGAGAGAGATAGGCAAACAGAAAAAAGGGTGGAGGAGGGAGAGACAGTGTAGGAGAGAGAATGAGACAGAGGGAGAGACAAACAAACAGACGGAGAAAGAGAGAGGAAAAAGCAACCTCTCAGCATCCCCAACTAAATATCCCTGATTTCAATTACGTCTCGTCTATGTCTCGGGGCGCTCTCGTTTACCCATTTACTGCTCCGTTAAAGTGTCTCGAGAAACAAGTAGGAGCAGAAAAAATTGAGACGTCAGACTGAGACGAAAATAGCCGCCCGATACCCTGTCGTTTTGAAGAATCAATTACAATCAAAGCGCTGAGTGCGGAGTGTTTATTGTGGAGAGCTGTATTTCCATAGAAACCCGTCTCTCTTCCCGGACCCTCGCGGAGGCCAGAGATTGCTTTCGGCTGAAGGAATGAAGAGAGTTCTTTTCTGAGATAAGTGCAGCTCCTGGGCAATCACTTCCAGCAAAATCGATAGTAATATGGCATTGCTATCAGGCACTGGGTGGACAGCTAAATGGGGTCCTGAGGAGTCTCGGTGTATTGCTCCCACAGAGCTGACGAGTTAATACCACAGACCATCGACCAACAGTGGAGATCTGGGGCAGAGAACCAGAGAGACGACTTCTAAACCCCCTCACCACTGTTTACCTTACTGCCCTGAGGACAGGCAACACTGATGCAGTGTGGGGTGCTTCTAAAAGCAAAGCAGTGATTCACCTTCACATCACACTACATTACAGCTCAGAAGACGCCCACTCACATTTAGCAGTGTAAAACGTCTCCACCAGGGGGCTCTAGGTTCCTTGTAGGTCTTTCCCAGTGCACATTTTTTACAGAAGCCCTAAGAGGCTGTGTTTTTGCATGTTATTTACTGTGGTTTGTCCTGAGAACAGATTATTTATTTGGTTATCACCACATAAATATCGATACTGCATCATGATAATAAATATTAACGTTGTGTTATTAATGTTAATATTGCAGTAAATGTAGCCCGTCTTTTCTGCAAACTGCAGGGACCAAGGACGTGCCCAGGGTCTAGTTACCCTCTTTGGCTGAGCTGTCGTACTGGCCCCTGCTGCCCCTTATATTTGCCCTTGAGTCAGGCCAAATCCTCCACACTGTTTTACAGGCGGGACACAGGTCGGTGCCACAGCTGTAAAATAAGGACGTGATAAAGCCGTGCCCTGAGCCCCCTGCCGTGTGACGCTAGCCTCCAGTCTGTAGTTACACTGTTGTGTGAGGGTCTGGGGGAGTGTTTTAAAGTTGACGAGGTGGAACTTTTGAAGTTACAGAAATGTATGTGGCCTCAAAAAGTCTGTAGAAAAACTGGGAGACTGTGGGAAATCACAAAAAATAAAAAGTCCTGGTGAATTTTTCTTAACCGGTCGTGTTTACAGCTGCTTGGGGTTTAAGTTTGTTTTGCTTAAAGAGAAAGAGCCCAGTTTTCTTTGTATAGACACAGTGTGATCCTGCACTATACAGCACTCTAGAAAATCCTAACACTGTCGTATTAGTGTCTGTCGCTGATGAACAATGATAATCGTATAATAGTTTTACACACTCTCTGAATGTGGAGATTAAGGTTTTTATATGACACTAGATCTCAGATGATTTCACTCTGTTAGAACCCGGAGCGTCTGTTCCTCGCCCCCCCTCCCCCAGGTTCTGAAGGTTCTGGTTCTGTGAGCAGTGAAGGAAGGGGTCTGAGTGGAAGCAGGGAAAGAATTTGTATTATTATTTTTCACAAAGCCATTTCCACACTGTTCCTAAAGCACTCAGGAGCCTCGGAGAGAGGAACATTATTCCTGATGAGTGTTTCCACAGGGAGCCGTTGCTGCGCTGAGCGTCCCATTCCTGCTGCCATCAAGCGACTGGCGCGGTGACGGATAGAGAACGCTCTGCCAGCCGTCACTTTAATACACCGCTATGGCAGGTCCCTGTTCTTCAGGCTCGCTGCTGCTCGGCCTGATATAGCCCTAGCCATCTCTCTCTCTCTCTCTCTCTCTCTCTCTCTCTCTCTCTCTCTCTCTCTCTCTCTCTCTCTCTCTGCCTCAGGGGATGAGAAAATACCTATTTACCATAAAAGCAGTAATCTGCAGAGTCCTCAGAAAGGCTCAGACGGAGGTGTGAAGGAGAGGGAAAACAGGAGGGAGACACTTCAGTCTGAAAAGTGGTGTTTAAGTGACGGCAGGTACACAGTTACAGACGTCTACACCTGTAATAACAGTCACATCACACCCTTCCTACCACGTGATAAAACAAGTATACCATACACTCCCACACCTCAAAAAGAGAAACATATATGAAAATGTATTCATTCATTCATTCATTCTTTATCTGTAACCATTATCCAGTTCAGGGTCACGGTGGGTTCAGAGCCTACCTGGAATCATTGGGCGCAAGGCGGGAATACACCCTGAAGGGGGCGCCAGTTCACAGGGCAACACAGACACACACACATTCACATTCATTCACACACTCACACCTACGGACACTTTTGAGTCGCCAATCCACCTACCAACGTGTGTTTTTGGAGCGTGGGAGGAAACTGGAGCATATGAAAATTTATTTCAAACTAATTAATATCATTATTAATTTTTGTATGTTCTTATTTCTTGAAAAACATCAAGTGAAGTGCGCTAGCAGCCAGCCACCAGGAACACCACCTGGGCCACAATGAACAACCGAACTTAGCAACAGATTAGCAACCTCTTGGACAACCTTTATTAAAACCTTAGTAATTGCATTGTTGCCTAGCAACAATTACCATAGCAACCACACAACAAACCCCTAAAAAGCAGAAAGATATTACAAGTACCTAGCAACAGCCTAACAACTGTTTAGGCTAATGCCACAGCAGCTGCCTTTGTTACCATAGAAACTATCTAGCAAGCAGTTAAGCAACTGCCTAAAATATCATAGCAACAACTTGGGAAAACAATAAAATGCCCGTTATCAAAAAACCTGGTAGTTAATAACTCATACGAATGCTTTAATTTCATAATAATAAAATTATAAATAATTATAATAATAATAATAATAATAATGATAATAATGACTGTCTGTGAGGAGTGTGGTGTGTTCTCCCTGTGTCTGCGTGGGTTTCCTCCGGGTGACTGTATGTAAGGTGTGTGGTGTGTTCTCTCTGTGTCTGCGTGGGTTTCCTCCGGGTGACTGTATGTGAGGTGTGTGGTGTGTTCTCTCTGTGTCTGCGTGGGTTTCCTCCGGGTGACTGTCTGTGAGGAGTGTGGTGTGTTCTGCCTGTGTCTGCGTGGGTTTCCTCCGGGTGACTGTCTGTGAGGTGTGTGGTGTGTTCTCTCTGTGTCTGCGTGGGTTTCCTCCGGGTGACTGTCTGTGAGGAGTGTGGTATGTTCTCCCTGTGTCTGCGTGGGTTTCCTCCAGGTGACTGTATGTGAGGTGTGTGGTGTGTTCTCTCTGTGTCTGCGTGGGTTTCCTCCGGGTGACTGTCTGTGAGGAGTGTGGTGTGTTCTGCCTGTGTCTGCGTGGGTTTCCTCCGGGTGACTGTCTGTGAGGTGTGTGGTGTGTTCTCTCTGTGTCTGCGTGGATTTCCTCCGGGTGACTGTCTGTGAGGAGTGTGGTATGTTCTCCCTGTGTCTGCGTGGGTTTCCTCCGGGTGACTGTCTGTGAGGAGTGTGGTATGTTCTCCCTGTGTCTGCGTGGGTTTCCTCCGGGTGACTGTATGTGAGGTGTGTGGTGTGTTCTCTCTGTGTCTGCGTGGGTTTCCTCCGGGTGACTGTCTGCGAGGAGTGTGGTGTGTTCTCCCTGTGTCTGCGTGGGTTTCCTCCGGGTCCTCCGGTTTCCTCCCACACTCCAAAAACACACGTTGGTAGGTGGATTGGTGACTCAAAAGTGTCCGTAAGTGTGAGTGTGTGAGTGAATGTGTGAGTGTGTGTCACCCTGTGAAGGACTGGCGACCCTCCAGTGTGTGTTCCTGGTAGGCTCTGGACCCACTGCCGCCCTGAACTGGATAAGGGTTACAGATAGTGAATGAATGAATGAATGAATGAATGAATGAATGATTTGTAGGTGGTGTAGTGATGTGGTTATTGATTAGAGAGTATGAATATCACGATGTGGGCCTGAGGCCTGTGAGAGAAGAGTCAGCTGCCATTTGGAGCAGCTGCAAGAAAAAGAGAAAGTGGAAAAGTGGGGGGAGGGTGAAGTGACCCCCCCAACTGTGGATAGACTGCAGATGGGCCAGCCTCACGTGAGTATGCACGCTTGTACACACACCCACACACACACACACACTCTTCATGGAGTCCCAGGAGCTGGACAGATCTGTGCTTCACTATTGGGTTGCGTCCCATTTCACACATTTAAACACGCCAAACTCCCAGCATCCCCCACTTCACCCCCCCCACCCCCCCCACACACACACAGAATTAAAGGATAGAAGAGAGTAGGAAAAATTATTGCAAAATACAAGGAAGCAACACAGAAAAAAAGGAGAGAGAAAATGAGAAAAAAGAGAGGGGGGTGAGAGAGGACCAGTGAAAAGGCAGAAGAACGAAAGTAAAAGGAAAGGAGGAGGAGAGAATGAGAGTGATGTAAAGAGAAAGAAAGGAACAGTGGGGAAGAGAGAAGTGGAGCGAGTGATGAAGTTACAGGAAGGTGCAGAGAGAGGAAGAGAGCAGAGGGAAGACAGAGTCTCTCACACCAAGGTAAAAGTATAATCAAATAAAATATTGTGCCCTCCACCACAACCCTCAGGATTTTATTCTCGCTTTTGTTTCTGTTCTCTTTCTGTTTTGGTCTTTGTCTCCGTCCCTGTGCTCCTTCTTTTCCTGCTCTAGTCCGTCCTCACACCCGAGAGTTGAGACTCACTAGAGCTCCTAATCCTGTCCTTGTTTTTAAAGTAACACTAAGTAGTATTTGTTCCTTAAACTCACAGCTTCAAAATCATGGTGATGCTAAACCGAACTGAATGAAAGAGAACAGAGGCCTTGTCGTTGCTACCCAGACTCAGCACGGTGGAAACTGCACTATGTAACATTTGGAGGAGGGTGGGAAAACATCCCCCCTCCTGCTTGATTTCAGGACAGTGCTCTAAATGTGAATTACAGTCTGCAACTGTAGGGGGAGCCCTGGAGCAAAAATACCAAATCTTAGTGTTGCTTTAAAAGCTGTGTGTCTTTGCTGTAGACCACCCCCCCCCACACACACACACCCTTTAAAGCCCCCTCTGGTGTGATAGAGCTTAATGAAGGATTAATAGAACACAGATCTACAGCAGAGTGATGATGTCGAGCTTAAATCCCACTGCTGTTATTCTCTGTATCAGGATTCAAGAAGAATCTCTCGTCCAATCAGATCGCTCCAACAGAGATAACTGCTGAAGTTTTATTAAAAGTACAGCACTGTGCAGGGCTTTAGTTCCCTGACAAAAGGATATTTAAACTGAGGTTTATCAGAGGAGTACGTTTATTTACAATAAAGCCCTAATTTTAAAATAAAACCAACCCCATTATTCCAGAGTGTGTGTGTGTGTGTGTGTGTGTGTGTGTGTGTGTGTGTGTGTGTGTGTGTGCATGTGTCGGTTTAACTCTTTCTGGTGACAGTCCAGTATTATTTGAGGTCGTCCAGTGCCTAGTGTTAGAGGGTAATAAACAGTAGCTGTGGCCTAATGGTTAGAGCAGAGGGCTTAGGGCTGAAAGGTCATTGGGTCGATTCCCACAAGCAGCAGGAAAACTGGGGGTGGTGGGCGTGAAGGAACAGCACTGTCCTCCTCCCTCAACATCCACGGCTGAGGGGCCCTAGAGCAAGGCACTGAACCCACAACTGCTCCTCGGGCACCGGGGATGACTGCCCCCTCGCTCTGGGTGTGTGTTCAAAGCCCCTATTGCACTAGTGTGTGTGTGTGTGTGTGTGTGAGTGTTCACTGCCACAAACGGGTTAAATGCAAAAGACACATTTCTTTGTACAATGACAAATAACTGCACATTACATTTAAATACTGCAAGTGTGCTGTAAATTTAACAAATCCATACGATCAGGAGAACGTCTGGAATCACAGTGTGTTCTTCACTCGTCTACTTTTACTTTGTTATTGTAATTACACAGTCACATATGTGTCATGTCACACTGCAGAAATGTGCAGATACATAAAAAACAAACATCAGATGAAAGAGAAAGAGAGAGTGAGGAGCCAGGGCCCATATGTTCCCTGTCCTGAGTGTAATGGAGCTTCATGATCTGCCTCTCCCCATGCCCTGATTACAAACACACACACACACACACACACAGGCCCTCCTTCTGATTAAAAATAGAAAATCACAACCTTGTCCCATCCAACGAATCACAGAAAGCTGTGTGTGTTCTCAACACATCTTCAGAACCTCCAGGGAAACCACAGCGGAACCCGAGAACAAAGCTAGAACCCTAAGGCTAGACATACTTCCTGCTGATTGACCGTGCGTTCGCGTAGACAACCATCTGCGCCGTGAACGTAACTGTTCACACACTCGCCTGTGTGCTACGCTTAAAACTGGAGGGTTCCACTAGAGGGCAGAACAGAGAAAGACACAGGTAATCGTGGAATTGTCGTTCTTCAAAACTTTTCGGCATTGTGATGCTGTTGTTCACCTGCAATGCCCCCTAACGTTTACACGTGTACTGCAGCTTGTGTCGTATTAAATTTCTGAGGACGTGCACAACAGACGAACCAGTAAGACACAGGACACATGCAAGCACAGCTCTAGACTAAGAATGACTTTACAGCATAAAAATGCCATTGCTGTGGTATTTTGTATGTTGCTGTGATATTCCAGTCACCCGGAGGAAACCCACGCAGACACAGATAGAACACACCACACTCCTCACAGACAGTCACCCAGAGGAAACCCACGCAGACACAGAGAGGACACACCACACTCCTCACAAACAGTCACCCGGAGGAAACCCACGCAGACACAGAGAGAACACACCACACTCCTCACAGACAGTCACCCGGAGGAAACCCACGCAGACACAGAGAGAACACACCACACTCTTCACAAGACAGTCACCCGGAGGAAACCCACGCAGACACAGGGAGAACACACCACACTCCTCATAGACAGTCACCCTGAGGAAACCCTCGCAGATACAGAGAGAACACACCACACTCCTCACAAGACAGTCACCCGGAGGAAACCCACGCAGACACAGGGAGAACACACCACACTCCTCACAAGACAGTCACCCTGAGGAAACCCTCGCAGATACAGAGAGAACACACCACACTCCTCACAGACAGTCACCCGGAGGAAACCCACGCAGACACAGAGAGAACACACCACACTCCTCACAGACAGTCACCCGGAGGAAACCCATGCAGACACAGAGAGAACACACCACACTCCTCACAAGACAGTCACCCTGAGGAAACCCTCGCAGATACAGAGAGAACACACCACACTCCTCACAGACAGTCACCCGGAGGAAACCCACGCAGACACAGGGAGAACACACCACACTCCTCACAGACAGTCACCCGGAGGAAACCCACGCAGACACAGGGAGAACACACCACACTCCTCACAGACAGTCGCCCTGAGGAAACCCTCACAGATACAGAGAGAACACACCACACTCCTCACAGACAGTCACCCTGAGGAAACCCTCGCAGACACAGGGAGAACACACCACACTCAGTCACCCTGCTGCGCCACCAAAACATCTCCAAAACAGTTAATTTACAGGAGAACTTTCAGTGGAAGTCAGTGTAAAAATGTTCACCGTCTGCGTTCGAATCATGTATTAAACTAAACATCCACAACACGGAGAAACATGGCGGTATTGTGGCCATTTCTGTTTAGTAAAATTCACTGCTGAAAATATCAGAACAAGTCCCCTGTCGCCTGGCACCAGACGCTTCATAAAGAGAGAGGGAGATAAATGATAGAGGGATGAGAGAGCATCAGAAGGAGTAATATTTTGCTGCAGACCACAGAAGAGAGAGAAGCTGGCTGTCCACCGTCTGCACGCTGAAGACGCTCTGAGTGGCGTGCGGTCAGACAGCCGTCAACGGGATGGCACGATTTCTCCCTAAAACCTTTTAAATTACGCCAACTCTCGCCTCGCTGACCTTTTCCCATGAGCCTCTGCAGCACTGATGGGGTCCGACAGGGGCATTGGCACGAAGCCCTCCCTCCAGAGACGGGACGATAATCTGATAAAGTGGCAAATCAATAATGGAAGTGTCATTATCTGGCAACCGCCATGAGCGCTCATGCATATCTGCAAATCAGCCAATCGGAAATCAGATTAGAGAGGCAGCGCTCCCGTCCCTGTTTTCTGCCGTTAGCAGCAGAGCCACCCACCACCTCCCTTCATCTTTCCCCTCTTTATTTCTCTCATTTCTCTCTGAATACTCCCCTGGAATTCTGTCTCCGAGCGCCCGGGTGTCCGAGCGTCTGAGTGTCCGTGCGTCTCAGTGTCCGAGCGTCTGAGAGTCCGAGTGTCCGAGTCTGAGTGTCCGAGTGTCTGAGTGTCCGAGCGTCTGAGTGTCAGAGCGTCTGAGAGTCTGAGTGTCCGAGTGTCCGAGCGTCTGAGTGTCAGAGCGTCTGAGTGTCCGAGCGTCTGAGTGTCAGAGCGTCTGAGTGTCTGAGAGTCTGAGAGTCAGACTCTCAGACGCTCTGACACTCGGACTCTCAGACTCTCAGACACTCAGACGCTCTGACACTCAGACGCTCGGACGCTCGGACACTCAGACTCTCAGACGCTCTGACACTCAGACGCTCGGACACTCAGACACTCGGACACTCAGACTCTCAGACGCTCTGACACTCGGAGTGTCCGAGTGTCCGAGCGTCTGAGTGTCAGAGCGTCTGAGTGTCAGAGCGTCTGAGTGTCAGAGCGTCTGAGAGTCTGAGTGTCCGAGTGTCAGAGCGTCTGAGTGTCTGAGAGTCTGAGTGTCCGAGTGTCAGAGCATCCGAGTGTCTGAGAGTCCAAGTGTCAGAGCGTCTGAGAGTCTGAGTGTCCGAGTGTCAGAGAGTCTGAGTGTCTGAGAGTCTGTGGACATGGGGACACCGCCTTAAACAAGAGAGCATCCACCACCAAACAGCACAGACACGGTTCTGCAAATAGATGGGATTCATCTTATATCACAGAGAGAGAGGGGGGGGGGGGGGAAGAGAGGGGGAGGGAGACAGGAGGAAGAGAGAGATGGAGAGGGTGTAGAGGGATAGATGGAGGAGAGAGAGAAGGACAGAGGAGTGAAGTGAGAGGAAGTAATAATGAAGTAAATGTGGCAAAGACAAAGGAAGCAAAAAAACAGAAGAAGGGAAAGAGGGAAGTTTTAAGGGACAGGGAATGATGGAAGAGGGAGGGAGAGAGAGAAAGGGAGGGATAGAGGAAAAGAAAGAACAAAAAATGAAACAGATTCCAGACAGGAGAGAGAGAGGGGAGAAAAGAAAGAAGAGAAGTAGAAAAATAGAAAGAGTTGAAGAGAAAGACAGAAGAATAGAATAAAAGACAGTCAGGAAGAGGGAGAGAAAGTGATCGTGATGAAATGAGGAAGATGAATGGAAAAGAATGTAAAGAGTAGAGAGAGAGAGAGAGAGAGAGAGAGAGAGAATGCTTTACACTTTTTCGACAAATAAAACCTAATTGATAAAGTAAACAGCTGATAAATGGCAAGTTATTTCTGATTTGAAAACAGAAAACCACAAGGGAATAAAAACAGGAAAGTGCTCCGTCTGTTTGCTGTTGTCAGGGCGAGAACTGCCGGGCAAACACTCACTCGCCCAGTCACCCGTGAAGAGTAAACGTGTCCATAGCGTCCCCTGCAGGACAGCGACAGCAGTGGTGTGTGTGTTTATTCTGGGTGTTGTGTTTTTCAGGGAGAGTGTGTGTGTGTGTCCACTCTGTGTCTCTCTGACATTTCTCAACACAGCCACAGAACTCTTATCATTCACAAACGAGGAGCGTCCTGACACAAAGGGGCTCTCTGAAGCCCCCCGCTCCGCTCCCACCACAACAAAGGGTGGCATTTATCCGCGGAGCGCCACGCTCCGGATCCCAATCAACTCTGGGACGCTTCCGAAGGAGAACGGGCCGAGCTTTATTACTGTTTATTATTATTAATGTGAACAGAGAGAGGGACTGAATAGAGAAGAAAGTAATAAAGATGAAAGAAAAGACGATGGATTGAAAAGAGGAAGACAGAGAGAGAGAGAGAGAGAGAGAGAGAGAGAGAGAGAGACAAAGTAGTGAAGACAGGACACAGGAGAATAAAAACAGGAAGAGCAAGAGATAGAGAGGTAGAGGTGAGGAGAAAGAAAGATACAAGGATGAATGTGGTAATGAAAGAAAAAAGGAAATAGAACAAGAGAGAGAGGGAGACGGAGAGAGAATGAGAGAAAGAGAGAAATAGAGAGAGAGAGAGAGAGAGAGAGAGAGAGGGAGGGAGGGGGGAATGAGAGAGAGACAGAGAGAGAGAAATAGAGAGGGGGGGTGAGAGAGAGACAGAGAGAGAGAAAGAGAGAGACCTTAATGATACCTTCTAAATCCCTCTATTCTTCAGTAAACAGTGTCTCATCTGCACTTCAAACACATCCTCCAGAAACTCGGCGTCTCATGGAGGAGCCCAGGAGCTGGACACTGGACACTAATGGATAGAGTCCACTGTCCAGCACTAACTGCCCCCCCTCCACACACACACACACACTCACATATTCACTCACAGGGACACAGGGAGAACCACACTCCTCACAGACAGTCACCCGGAGGAAACCCACGCAGACACAGAGAGAACACACCACACTCCTCACAGACAGTCACCCGGAGAAAACCCATGCAGACACAGAGAGAACACACCACACTCCTCACAGACAGTCACCCGGAGGAAACCCACGCAGACACAGGGAGAACACACCACACTCCTCACAGACAGTCACCCTGAGGAAACCCATGCAGACACAGAGAGAACACACCACACTCCTCACAGACAGTCACCCGGAAGAAACCCATGCAGACACAGGGAGAACACACCACACTCCTCACAGACAGTCACCCTGAGGAAACCCACGCAGACACAGGGAGAACACACCACACTCCTCACAGACAGTCACCCGGAGAAAACCCACGCAGACACAGAGAGAACACACCACACTCCTCACAGACAGTCACCCGGAGGAAACCCACGCAGACACAGGGAGAACACACCACACTCCTCACAGACAGTCACCCTGAGGAAACCCACGCAGACACAGGGAGAACACACCACACTCCTCACAGAGAGTCACCCGGAGGAAACCCACGCAGACACAGGGAGAACACACCACACTCCTCACAGACAGTCACCCACTGACATTCCTCCACTACATTACGAAAATCTGCCGTTACTTTTTGGTGTCTGTGAATAAAACAGTAACGTGAACAAATCCGCACAGCTCTCCACGCGACACACAGTGACTCTGTTGCTAGGAGACGAACAAACACAGTCCCCGCTCTAAAACAAGTGAAAATATTTCTCCGCCTAAAACCAATAACACCGAAGGCAGACTTTGTTTTTATCAAGTGTTGAGTGAATTTGAGACTGTAATCACTTTCAGTTCTTAGCCGTTATGAATCAACACAATGACTGTAGCATTTAGTATTGGGCTGTGTTTGAGTCGTCAGTGACTACTATTCATTCATAAACACGTGTACGGAGCTGTAGACGTCACAGATCACCCCCAGAGGGCGACAGTCAGCTGGAGGTTTATTAAACACAACATGTGAAGTGAGGTCAGAACCAGAAGAAACATTCCACAACCCAGAAATCAGCACAGAGAGATAAACACGTCCAAAAACAAAAATGAGGGTCAGAAAAGAAGTCAGGAAAACAGAACCGCAGCCTGTTTAAAAACTGGTCTTTCAGAATTACAGAAATGACTCAAACTATGCTCTGCAGCTGTGTATACAACACAGAGAGATTAAAGGAACGCTCTGTAATATTTGTACCTTGAATTACAGCTTACACATCATTGTGATGCTTCACCAACCTGTAATAGGGAGAATAGCGCATCTGTCAGTGCCTACTCTAGGCTCAGCACTGCAGAAACTACACTATGTAATATTTGAAGGAGGGTAGGAAACCACCCCTTTCCTTCCACTCCCTACTAATTTCAGTACAGCGCTGTAAATGTTAATTGAACTATGGGGAGCCCCAGGAGCAGAGAAACCCCCAAAATCTTACCTAGTTCCTAAATGAGTATAAAATGTTGTGAGTGGCCTGTGCCATTGTGGAAGTTTACACTTGTGTGTTGGTGTCTACGCCGCTCTGCAATTACACTGCCAAACCACTAGGGCTGAATGTCAAACTTCACCTTTGTTAAAATTTAGTCTTAATGTTCAATAGTTAATATTTCTGGACTTCTGAACCACGTTCATCCGACTACAGACCAATCACAGCACAAAGACTGTGGAACCAAGAGTGACACTCGAGTCTTTTCACCTACAGTGTGTTAAACATGAGTCTTGTTACAAAAATGATAATAGAACGTTAGAGCCGTAATACATCATGCTACTTTTACTTTCGATACTTAAGTACATTTGAAGGTAAATACTTTTGTACATTTACTGAAGTATAGATCTACTGTGCCCCGTGATTCCGGGTAGGCTCCGGACCCACCGCCGCCCTGAACTGTTATAGCTATTGTAAACATTGTGGTTGCTAGGTGACAGCTATAGCGTCTGCTGTGGTTGTTAGAGTGTTGCTAGATGATAGGTATAGCATCCGTTGTGGTTGCTAGGATGTTGCTAGGTGACAGATTCAGCATCCCTTTTGGTTGCTAAGGTGTTGCTAGGTGATGGTTCTAGTATCTATTGTAGTGGCTAATCCGTTTTAAGCCCTGGGGACATTGTTGTCACTGCTGATACCACAATGGAGCTAGAATTCTCATTTCGGCACATCCCTACTTTCTATTTATAGGTTTTAATAAATAAATGAATAAATATATTAATAAATAAATGACACCTTGGCTATTTAGATATTTTTGAGGACTCTTGACCCTTTTAGGGGACAGAAGAGAGAAGGAAAAAGGGTGGGCGGGGGGTATTTATTGCTGTATATATTTATTTTTATTTCTTTCCCTGTGCCAGAAACCATCTGTCATTAAAAAGCCCACTGGGTGTAAAAATATCCCAAAGCAACTGAAATGTCGCCGCGCCCGCAGGCTCGTCATCCATCAAACTCCGGCCAATCTCTGTGGGGCCGAGGTGTGTGAGTGTGTTTGGAGGTGGGTGGGGGGTCTATTTATCCCTCTCTTTGGGGCCGGATGCTGTTTTTCTCTAAGCTGAGGAGATAGTGGTTGCTGTTTGTCGTTATCAGAGCAGGGAATCGTGGGAAACGTGACCAGCACACCTTCGCCGACCGAATCCCCCCATCATCTTCCCTCTCTAACCACCCCTGGGATGAAGGGATGATGTAGAGGAGTGTGCAGCTGTGTGTGTAGGTCACTGGTGTGAGTGCATACAATTTTACACTAAAGTTTGTGTACACTGCTCAAATTTAACCCTAACCTTAACCCTTGTTGATTTTCTGTGACAGAGAACAAACCCCTGATCTGCAGTGAAAATGTGGCCTGTGCCAAAGTTGTCCATATTTTTTTTCAACTATGAATTAAAGTGTGCCTATTCCAGCTCCTCCCCCACAGTGGAACACAGTTCTGTTTCTTAATGAAACGTCTGTTTCCTGCTTTGGTTCAAAGCCCATGAGCCCCACAGCAGTGTTCTCCCCCTGTGTAAACAGCCCTGTTCAGAACGCCCGCTTTCAGCACCTGTTCCTTTAAATGATAATGAGCCACTCGCTGTTCACCCCGACCCCGAGCGCACAGCAGTGAGGAGCGAGGAGCAGAAGCTCTGGTTTTTAGCCGTTTACACACTGTTCTCTTTCTTCTCCGTTCTTGTTTTCTCCGTTTTTACTCAGTGCTCTTATTTCTCTGCGCTCGTTTTGTCTGTTTTGAATTGAATCGAAGCAGAATAAGAACGACTTGTTTTATCCGTTGTTTTCTGACTCAGGCAGCGCACAGAAAACATGCATTTTATAAATAGATATACAAGAAAAATACAAGCTACATTAGCTGTGCAGCTCCAGTGTAAACCTAAAGCAAGCTTCAGAAATAAAATATCTCGCCTCGTCTGATCAACTACAGCTGCAGTAGGGAGTGTATTTAATATTAAACTTGTGGATCATTGAGAATGTACAGAGTGTACTGTTATAATCACAGCTGCCTTAAAGTCTGAATATTTAAAGTCGGACTATAATCAGCTAATGGCTGCTTTGGTCACTTCTTACGCTGATTGCACATAATCCACTGTGTAGTAGTCTGTATGCTAATGTAATAACAGGGAGAAATAAACACTGTGGAGACAGAGAATGTGATACTCTCTCTCTCACACACACACACAAATAGACACCTGTCCACATTAACAAAGAACATATAAAAAAACTAGAACAGACCCTGTTCTGAACCCAGCTGTATCTATTGTGAAGTGAATCATATCCATACTGGACCCAACTAAATCTATGGTGAAGTGAATCATATCCATACTGAATCCAAATTTATCTATGCTGAAGTGAATCATATCCACACTGAACCCAACTGTATTTATTGTGAAGTGAATCATATCCATACTGAACCCAACTGTATCTATAGTGAAGTGAATCATATCCATACTGAACCCAACTGTATCTACGGTGAAGTAATTCATATATATACTGAACCAAACTGTATCTATGGTGAAGTGAATCATATCCATACTGAACC